>NC_056732.1:1248320280-1248440280 GCF_019279795.1 Protopterus annectens | reverse complement strand
CAGAACATTCATCCAAATAATAGTTTCATATTATTTAACTAAAAAATATGCATGGCCAAAGAAGTGTGTATAAACTGGGGGCAACCTTTGAAAAATAGCTGACTTTCAAAAGGCAGCTATTGTTTAAATTTACAAATATATGTTATGCACAGTAATTAAAAAACACATTGTGGGCTACACAAAATCCTCAAAGTGTTGTCATAATGCTCAAAGGTAGGGTGATTCAAAAAAGTCGCCGGAAACAACTTTACTCAAAGACTACTGTGGACTACACAAGTAGATAGCTCTGTGGGAATTGTGCATGAAAATAAAGACTAGAATACAGTATCCACTTAATCATATAGATTTAGTAACATAAATCATTCAGTGTAGCTGCAGTGAGGGCACACAGAAATACTTCAGCTGTATAAGCTAGTAATCTCATGTGTGCTATAGTATTTCCAGTAGTATAAATTTATGAATTGGAGCAGGGATACAAATTCACCCAGGCCAAGTGGTATGGAGGACTGCAACCCCACCCCCCCCCAGCTGTGAAAAGAAAAATAACAATATTTTGGATAAAAGATAACCCTTACCTGGAAAATAACAGCACTATAATAGGCCCTTAAGCTGTAAGGTTTATACACACACACTTATATATATATATATATATATATATATATATATATATATATATATATATATATATATATATATATATATATATATATATATATATATATATATATATATATATATATATATATATATATATATATCTAGATCTATATCTATATATCTGTATATATATATATATATATATATATATATATATATCTATATATATATATATATATATATATATAGATATATATAGATATATATATATATATATATATATATATATATATATAATTTTTTTTTTTGCCCCAATGTCTGCCAACCATAAAGCATCCCCATATTGGACTCATGCCCATTCATTTTTCTGTCAATGGGAGGGATCAACCATATCCACTAGGGCAAATGTCATCAGGAGAGGGCTAGCATTCATGCATCCTTGAAGACTGATTGTGCCCTTTATTGCATCCTGACTATGAGGGTGGTTTTCCCCCTAGCCTAACTCATCCCCCCTGTAGAGTGGGAGTACATTCAACCCACATCACTTCTAGAAGCTGAAGCACTTTCCACTTCCCCTTCCAGATGTGCATTCCACCATGTGCTTACTCTACGAAGGCTACCACCATTCAGCAGCTTGATGAACTACACGGCTATTACCAAGTCACATGCCCTGCTTCTTCCTTAAAAGAATCACTATGGCACATAGATCTTTCACCTTGTTGCCAAAGAATAACATTGCTGTTCTGTTTTGTTCCCTTTAATTGCATGGCAACATTTGACATT
Source organism: Protopterus annectens (assembly GCF_019279795.1). Lineage (NCBI taxonomy): Eukaryota > Metazoa > Chordata > Ceratodontiformes > Protopteridae > Protopterus > Protopterus annectens. The sequence goes on along the minus strand of NC_056732.1, from coordinate 1,248,438,900 downwards.
AAACACTGCTGGCCATGGCATTTCACTAGAGCATGTCCATGCCTGTTGTAGCTTATCCTCCATAGTTCACAGCAGTTTTACATCTTACTTTTCAGACCACACACACAGTGGCTGGTTTCTGCAGGTTGTTCCTCTCTGATCCATCTGTAGTGTTGCTGGGTCCTTCAAGGCTCCAGTTTTGGTCTCCTGTTTTCACAGCATACTTGCTTTCTTGAAAACAGTTTAAAGGTGGTCTAAGTTATTATTATTATTATGGTAATACTCATTCCTTCCTCTTTTTCCATCAGGAAGAGATTCCAACATTTACAACACTTGAAGCAAGTTTAGTAACCATCTTGCTTAGAGGAAGACCAATGGACTTTTGCACACTCCATGTAGAACAGGAGCAAAGACTATTCATGTCACTTAAAGACCCACTGTGTCTCTTTGCCTTCAGCCACCTCTCAATTTATGTGAGCAACAGATGAGAATTGGTATCCAAAGTATGGAATCTTGGATATTTGAATTGAAGATTACCTACAAGAATGAGACCAAGCAATAACTGTATTTTTGTCTTCTGTGCATCATGTTAGGAATGCCACCCAAATAAAACATTTCATTCCATAAGAAGACTGTTCAATTGTTATGTGTACTAAGGGCTTTTTGTATTTGAATTGTTGTAATGCCCTTTACTACATTGTTGATACCTGTGTCCTTGACAGCTGGCATGTCATCCAAATTATGTGGCATTTTTGCTTAGGGGTACAAATTGGCTTGCTCATAAAAAAATCTGCACAGTGCAGGTTGCCCTAGCTGACTGTGACCTACAGGTCACAAAAAAAGTGCTGGTTTTAACATACTAGATTCTGCAACTTAATTCCATGGTACATAAATTAACTGCTGATTCCATATCAGTTCTCTTAATGTATCTATTCTACTAGCAGTTTCCAAGTTTTGATTTGAACATTCTGGCTTACATTGTGCTAAGCTTCATATCTGTGGAATTCACTACCATGCTTATTAAGGACTTAGCCTGTTTTAAAAAAAACTAAAAAATGAATTTGGGTTTACTTTTAATGCTGGCATTTATATATATCTATACATATATATATATATATATATATATATATATATATATATATATATAGTTACACTTCATAATCTCAAATTACTGAAATCCCAAATTTCAGTAACCCGAGACCATGAAGGCGAAAACAAGAATGCCGAAAGTGCATAAGAGCGAATTTGAATATCTCAAATTGGTGCTTATGCATTTCAGGTACATCGCGTGTAGTGTTATGGTGCGTAAGACTGCAGGTTAGTGAGTGTCTGTGTGTGTTTTTGTACATTGTATGTGTGGGTAAGGGTAGGGAGGTGTAAGTGTGAGAGTGAGTGTTAGATTTCTTGGTGTTTGTGTATGTGTGATGTGTATTTGTGTGCGAGCGAGTGGAGGATGGCGTGGTGTGAGTTTTTTTTTTTATGTTATGTGCGACCTTGGAGTTGGTATATATAAGTAGGGGGGTGACGGGGTGCAGGGGGGCTTGCCCCCTGCTTATATGTAGTGTAGGATTGTGTGGTTTGTGTGCTGTGGGTGGAATGGTGTGTGTGTTATGTGGTGTATGGTGCATGTATGTTCGTGATTGTGTGATTCAAGATTGTGGATTTCAGTATTGTGAATGGTTCGACTTTTTAGTGTTGGGTTACTGAAATTCTTGATTTTGAGATTATGAAGTGAAACCACACACACATATATATATATATATATATATATATATATATACATATATATATGTGTGCATTTATATATGGGTCTATATCACAAGATCAACTCTTTGGAAAATCGAACTTCATATGATCAAGACCATATATTTGACTCAAAAACTCAAAGCATTTATTTGGAGATTACAGTACAATGGGCAATAGGGAATTCATAATTTTCCCCACTGCAGTGCAATCTCAGAGTTAGTGCATATAATTTGCAAGCAGTGTGGGAGCACTTTTCGGAAAATTGAACATATAGACTTGACCATATGAAGTTTGAGTTTCTGAAAACTCGATCATCTGACATAAACCCATATATATATATATATATATATATATATATATATATATATACATTTTTTTTTTTTTTATATATATATATATATATATATATATATATTTTATATATATATATATATATATATATATATATATATATATATGTATATATATATATATATATATATATATATATATATTTATATATATATATATATATATATATATATATATATATATATATATATACATATGATTCTACTTCACAACAACAAAAGACCACATTACTGAAGATGCCATCACCAAAATGACATCTCCGAAACCTGACGAACGACCAGAATGCTGAAGGAAGCATGTGTGTGTGTGTGTGTGTGTGTGTGTGTGTGTGTGTGTGTGTGTGTGTGTGTGTGTGTGTGTGTGTGTGTGTATGTGTGTGTGTAAAAATACCATGGTGTGCCATATAAGTATACATCAGCATAGCTGGCAAATAAGACTAGGTAGACCAGTAAGCAGGCATTTTAGTCATTCCCATAACAACTAGGTATCAGGATTGAAATTTTTATTTTATTTTATTTTATTTATTTATTTATTTATTTATTAAATAAATATTTAAATATAAATATAATAAAATATAAATTTTATAAAATAAAAAATAAAAAAAATAGTCATTCCCATAACAACTAGGTATCAGGATTGAAATCTATATCAATACAGTACAAAAGAGCTATGTTTGGGGAAAAACAGATTAAATTATTTTTAACAGAGAGGCTGGCACTAGATTGTTACATTGCATGGTAAAAAAACAAAATTTGGTCTACATGAGATCTTTAAATTAAAACAATTGCTACAGCATTAGACAATGTTAATGCATCAGCTATATAGTATGATATCAGCTTGAATAAGCATTTTCTTTAAGTGTAATTTCATCTTTAAATGATATAATTTTCTTGCTGTGACTGCTTATGTAATTAATTGGTTGCACATATAATTGAATAAGTATACTGACAGAAGAATATTTAAATAGGAAAAAATTATAATTCAGACCCTTTTGAATTTTTCTTTGATCTGAAGTTCTTATGTATGTTTGTGGTTTTCTACTAAATAAAGTTATGAAGTTCACGGAAGCTTGAAACTCATGAATCATTTTACAAGGGTTGCTGCCTCAAGCACTGTATTAACAACTTAGATCAAATCTGTAGGACGACATGAAGTCACTGATCATGTTGGCAAACTAATTGAGCTCTAGTTCTATATGAATAACAAAATCAAATGTGTTGTAATCCTCACTCAGGTGAGAGTGATGTTTAAACTGTCAGGGTTAATCAAATGGTTAAAGTTTTTTTTCTCAAGAATCCAACATGCAAGTTTTAAGTCTCACCTCCAGTTATTGGCTAGGCTTGTAATAATTTGCAGACTGATAACTTAATATCTGTTTTTGAACCAGTTGTCGTTGTGGGCATCTTTTCACATTATTTGGATATGTAGATATGTAATCTGAATTCCATTTAAATAAAAAACAGGCAGTAAAGACAACAAGGCTTCACACCTATGATTTTTGCCTCTTTTGTAGGTTACAGTTAAAAAATATATGCTAAACAAAAGTTTATAAAAGTACAAGAAAGAAGACACTAAATGTCAGACTACAATCGTTATTACTGAGCTGTTTAAAGGTTCAGGTGCCCCCAGAATAGAAAATCATAAGAGTACATGTAAATTAAGTTGTACACCAAATATAAAGTAATGTATTAATTATTTTGAATTTTTCCCTAGGTAAAACAAAATAGAACATATTTTTCTTGTTTCAGGCAATAATGCTTAGTGATTAAAAGTGTTGCAGTACTCTTAATCAACAGAAGATTCCTTCAAATCCCAATAATAATAAGTGCATAAATAAATAAATAAACTTACTACATATTGACAAAACAGAGAATAAGTGCCCCATACCCAATAGGCAGGGGCAAGCCTCCTTAATAAATGTAACATCCTTCCTAACTGCATAACTTTGAGGAAAGTTAGTTACTACTGATGGTTATCCTACTGGTGGACAAAGCTTAAACTCTCAGCTTCGACTACCCAAGCTTTAACTGGGTCCCTATCAGTTCAGTGAAAAATCAGTTCAGTGAACAGCATTTTCAGTGCACTTACATCGAACATGCCATTCGTTGCACTGTTCATACTGAGAATGTGGTAGAGTGAGGATCAGGAAATTTGCCCTTTCCTCACTGTAGTGTGATCTTGGAGTTGGAATATATAATTAGTGGTAGTGGGGGGGCCACAGCCCCACACATGAGTGAAATTCGATGAATGGCATTTCTGATGAAATGCCATTCATTGAAGCGTCACTTTGATGAAGTGATATAGACCTGCTTCAACTTGCTGTTGATCAGAGCTTCTCCACAGGCACTCACTGTTTGCAAGTTTTGCCACAAGTGATTCTGTTTTTGAGTAAGTGTGACCTGAGAGTTGGTATACATAAGTTTGGGGAGGTGTGGCTGAGCAAAATGTTTGTGGAGAATACAGCTCAAGAATTCCAATCCTGTATGCATTTGCTTTCATCTACTCATAGTGGAAGCATAATTGATGATATGGTTAATTGCTGGAGATGGAATCAGTCAAATGACTTATTGAAAAGTAAGTTTCAATGATGGCTAGTTAAGGAAAGCAAAAAGAAGACATTATAGTTCTTGATCAAAAAAAAGAAATTAGAATATCTTTTTAATGTTTATAGTAGGTGCCTAATGAATTTATTCATATATAAACTAAATAAAATATATAAGTAAATAAAAACAAAAAGAATACACCTTATGGACTGACACAATGACAATGCACTGATATTACAGCTCATCATTAAAAATGTAAAGCATGCGTTGATGTCTTCAAACAGAACAGTCATCCAAATAATAGTTTCATATTATTTAACTAAAACATATGCATGGCCAAAGAAGTGTGTATAAACTGGGGGCAACCTTTGAAAAATAGCTGACTTTCAAAAGCAGCTATTGTTTAAATTTACAAATATATGTTATGCACAGTAATTAAAAAACACATTGTGGGCTACACAAAATCCTCAAAGTGTCGTCATAATGCTCAAATGTAGGGTGATTCAAAAAAGTCACCGGAAACAACTTTACTCAAAGACTACTGTGGACTACACAAGTAGATAGCTCTGTGGGAATTGTACATGAAAATAAAGACTAGAATACAGTATCCACTTAATCATAGAGATTTAGTAACATAGATCATTCAGTGTAGCTGCAATGAGGGCACACAGAAATATTTCAGCTGTATAAGCTGGTAATCTCATGTGTGCAATAGTATTTCCAGTAGTATAAATTTATGAATTGGAACAGGGATACAAATTCATCCAGGCCCAGTGGTATGCAGGACTGCATCCCCCCCCCAGCTGTGAAAAGAAAAATAATTAAAAAAATAAAATATTTATTTTTATTTTTGTAATTTGCTCCTACTGTGTATTCTGTACTGGCTGGCTGCTACTTAGCTGTCTGACTGACAGATTAGTTGTGCTATTAGTCCTGGAACTCGAACTGCGCATGCTCGTCGAGTTCCAGGTTTAAAAAAAATAGTTTTTTAATTCCAGACTGCTGTAAAAGCAGCCCAGATTAAAGAAAAAGGCACCAAAGTGATTCCCAGAAGTCTATGTGGTTTGTAACTGCAATAAAGTAGAAGAAGATGGGACTGCCACGTCCGCAGTCACGTACGTGACGTGGATGACTGGATGGATACTGATTGGTTCTCGCTCTCTTCTCTTCCCACGCATTGTGTGCTGGGAAAAGAGTGAGAAATAGTAAGTACTTTGGTTTAGGCTTTAGGCACATAGTTGAACTTCATACCTTCGATCGTGGAGGATATAATTTGGACAGTGACTGAGGCGCTGAGAGAGCTGACTGAGAGACTCGGTACTCAGTAATACTATAACTTTAAGCTACCTACAGAACAGATTTCATTCCAGTGTGCACTGCTTGCTTAGTTACCTACATTTTTTTATGTCAGATATCTCCCTAAGCAGTCAAACCTACCTGTAAACAGTAAACTTAAAAGAGAAAACTGTGCCAGTAAAAGGCAAAGCTAGGGCCCAGCTAGCAGCATAAGCATTTGTTAAAAAGACTCCAGCCTTGTAGTCTAGAACTGGACAAAGCAGTTGTTGAAGTGACTGGGTGCATGATACATGTAACATTCGTAACTATACCATTGAAAATAAATGTCTCTACCCACTGCATGCTTCTATTGTATTACTGCAGAACAAAATCAAGGCTGAATCTATTGTTTTTAAACCTGCATAATGAAAAGAAAATACAAGTAAAGAATGAGGTTATAAGCCACTATGAGTCTTAACAAGTGAAAACACATGCTACTTTTCCTTGCTGCCCTGTAGTATTCACAAGTGCTCGAAAGTATTACTCTGATGAGTATAATTACTTTCTATTTAGGAGCCAATGTTTAACCATAATTATGAACTCCAGATTATATATTACAGACAATGGAATAAGAAAGCTTGCTGGTCACTTACTTTATAATGTTGAGTCTGCATAGAATACACACACTCACCAATTTCTGACCCTGTGCAGCTCTGAACTGAAATGCCATCCCTCCAATAATATGATATTCCCATTAAGCATATGACTTATCAAGTCATGTTAAAATTCATAAAAGAAAACTACATAAATGCTTTTAAAAATAATTGCTAAGATGTTTTGATACTGGTTATCTACTGATTAGAGTGTGAACCACAGAATAATTAGGATGCATTGATTTTTTTTTTCACTATTAAGGGTAATGGGACCCTTGATCAACCACTTTCTGAATGCGTGCAAGTAAACGTGATTATTGAATATAGAAAAACATGACTGGCTTGTGGTAGATAAAATAGTCAGAGCCAGTAGTCCAGAGGAAGAATGCAAACCAGGTTTAGAGAGGAAGAGGAAGGTGGGCTGGAAATGAAGATGATGGCCAAGAACTGTTTGTAATTTATTTTTATCACAGACGATGTGAATTTGCTAGAACACTTTCACTTGTCAACAGCATTCTTTTGAACATGTAGATGTTTCCACCCAGAGAGATGGTTGATCTTTAGGTCTGCAGAAGTTGTTTTTTTGTGTGTGTGTGTGTGTGTGTGTGTGTGTGTGTGTGTGTGTGTGTGTGTGCGCACGCACGTGTGTGTGCGTCTGTGTGTGTGTGTGCTTGTGCGTGCGTGTCTGTGTGCATGTGTGTGTGTCTATGTGCATGCGCGCACGTGTGTGTGTGTGTGTGTGTGTGTGTGTGTGTGTGTGTGTGTGTGTGTGTGTGTGTGCGCGCGCGCGCGCAAATGTGTGTACAGATTTTCGCATCACATTTTTTGGTCCATTTTTCATAAAATTGTGGTTTTCTGGCCAATTAGTGGCAAATCTTTAATGACTGAAGTTAGAAAATAATGACAGACATTTGAGTTTCAGATTTCATACCCTTCAGAAAATTCATACTAATGCAAGTCCTATTATTTTATTAACTTTCTATGTTTGTAAGAGCAATATTTAAAATTGTCCTTATTGAGCCTTTCTCCCACTTTTATTTATGGCTTTGTCCAGATTTCTTGCTCTGAGGTTGAGAGTATGACAAATGTGTCAGGGCCATCACTGTCAGCCAGAGACATTTCAAACTGTGACGAACGTGTTGTACCTCACTCTCCCATGTATTGACTTTGGATGTGTCTTGGCAAGGCAAGGAGCAGTTATGCAGTGTAAGTGTGCAGACAGAGTATCCCCCCATCCAAGGTAGACACAAGTATTACAGTGGCTTTTCATCTGTCCTTAATTTTGGAGAATGTTCTGGTTTTCTGTCATATTTTTATACTGTTGATTTATGCTTCTTATTCAGAAAATGCATGTTGTTGCATTGCCTGTTGCTCTGTGTTTGAGTAGCAATGCTTTAATGACATTCAGGTAAGCTTGTCTGAGATTGCAAGTTGCAAGTAAGCTTTAATAAGCATACTGTTAAAGAATTATCAACATTGAAAGCTTTTTTGTTGTTGCCATGCAGAGAATATTTACATAACTAGATAACGTATAAGTCTTAGGTATTGAAATGCATATGACAGTATTTTTAATAAAGGACAGGATTACAGTATTTTCAGAAGCTCATTATATTTGTTGGAGACTTGCAGTCATCTTTGCAGGCTTTACCCATAAACTAAATAGAATGCCAATCTATCATGTGTAGTCCATAACCTGTGCAGTAATCCTTTAAGCAATTTATTTTTAGCTTGTTTCTTGTTTCCTGTTCATTTTTTACTTTGATCATGTTTTTCCAATGAAACAAGCAGATAGTTGTTGTCAAGCAGCAGGTCTTTTTGGATAAGAAACATTTTTACAAGTAGGGGTATCACAGAAATTGCTACTTTCAGCAGATTACTTGGTACTTTTGTAAAGCTGAATATAAATTATAATTAGAACTGCAGTGCAAGGAGAAGTGGTTTGGGTTGAGTGCTGCTTGTTTTTTTTATACTTGATTTTGACTGGCATTCCAACAATGTATTTAAAAAGTAATTTATTTTTTCATGCTTCACGACCTTTTTGTTTCCATATAGATATTAAGTAAGCTGTCCTGTAGCCAATGGATTGAAATATTTTTTTTTTCTTCTCCACTTCATTTTGTCTTGATTGGACTCTCATAATGACAGTTTGGCACCCAGGGCAGCATATTTAATTAAAGTCACAGGTTTTGTGGTTTTCAGCATAGCTCCTCCCATTTTGGTTAGCCACACCCCTTCCTGTTGGCCCCACCCATTCAGCTGTCTCCTGTAGCCCCCCCTTTGATTTGAAGTCACCAACCGCCACTGTCCAGGCCTAAACTCCATAGGTCAGTGGTATTACATAGCTATGCTTAAGTCTGCTCAGTGCTTTCCAGAAAAAATTATTTTATTTGAAGTTAAATTTACAATAAAATGCACAAATAAAATAATTGAATTAAAATAAGTAAACCCTGTCAAGGTAGTAAATGTAAGTAATAATGAGGTAGTAGTTAGCACTCCTATCTTTTGATATAATTAAATGCAAATAAAATAGATTTGAATGGCAACATTGAAAAAAAATAATACTTGCAGTATATCAAAACGTAACCTGCCAAAGAACAACCTAGGCAGTAAATGAAATCTTCTCTATATCTTAACTGTAAATAACCTTACAACCTTTTTCTGGGATATCACAGCCAATAGCACTGTGCAGTCTTATAAACAGAAGTAGCAGTAGATCACCACTGTCATGGAAAAGGAAGGAGTAATTCTGTGGGACTGATATTTAAAGATATGGTAGGATGCGTGCCTCTGAATCTAATTAAATCCACATACCAAAACTTGGCAGATTATTTCTGAATACTGTCCACTGTATAAAGTTAATCTTGCTGGAAACAATTTAACTGTTCTATTTATTAATATATGTTCTATTTTGCAAAAAGAATTAGGAACAGATTCTCCTTGTACACAGTGGTGTGAGTACCAGACCTGGAACCCCTATTTACTTACTGGATAAAGACATATCATTTTATTTTATGAACAGCAGAAACAGATGATAACATCTTGTAGCAACAAACCCATGTCAAAAAATAGACTATTTCAAACATACAATGTTCTTACATATGCTGATTTTTCTTGTTCACTCTCCTTTTAAATTCCTACTTTTTTAAATTTTAAGATTGCTTACCTACAAACAATATTTCAAAAACAATATGAAGTAGCATGACAGTAAAGAGGTACAGTGGCAAGCATTGCTGCTTCATGCGCTTGGTTCTCCAGTTCTCAAAGTGGTGTGTCTTCTGTACAGGGACTGCATATCTTCTCTGTGCATTTTTGATGGTGCTTCCAGTTAAGTCTCACATTCCAAAGATGTGCTATAGATGAACTGAAATTCTACAAAATTGCCCATAGGTATCAGTGCACTGTGAGACTGTGTGTGTGTGTGTGTGTGTGTGTGTGTGTGTGTGTGTGTGTGTGTGTGTGTGTGTGTGTGTGTGTGTGTGTGTTTGGGTATATACATCTTGCAACAAATGGTTGACACCATGTTTAGGATAAGCTGCTGTGCCGTAGACCATCTGAGTGCGGAAATATGTTAAAACTTCCACATGAACCTGCATTGAATTAATTGGGCAGTTAGAGAATAAATTAATGAATGGATAGGAAGAGGTATTAGGGGCATAGCATGCAAGAAATATGGAGTGGATATTCTGAAGAAAGGGTACAGTTATCAGATAAATTTGAAATAGTCAAACCACATATTTAGCTTAATATCTAAGTATAGTAGGAGCAGGACTCAATGTAATTAATACTATACATAATCTACATTACCACCATAGCATTTCAACCATAAATAAAAAATGGCAGGTAATTCATCTGTTAATCAGAGATATAGCCAGAGATAGCAATAGACAAAAAAGTACTTTCATAAATATCAAGTAATCAGTCTGTCTTACATTTGTCAAGGGATTTGTTAAATGTCAAATTGTTACAAAAAATTGTTACAGCAATTAACAAAGCTTTGTGTTATGTGGATCTGTGGCTGTATATTTTGTCATTTACTTAGGAATAGAAATTAGAAGGCTAGGGAGCGGAAATGTTCTAACTGAAATAACACAATGGCAATTACAAAATGTTTAAAGTGCAAGAAGGATACCTGCTTTGGGAGAGGATAAGGCATGTTCTGACAAAGTCAATACAATGAGATTGTACCTTAGTTAAATCCTGTAGTTGTAAAACCAGCAGTTTGTAATTAGGGAAATAAATAGCCCATAGCATTCAGAATCCAAAATCCTCCAAGTGTAGCATATTGTTGTGATGTCCCCACACTGGGCCAGTAATCAAAGAGACTGAATCCTCACCACTGACACTTGAGAGGGACGTGCACTTGGAATACAAATGGATACATTCAGTATTTCCAGATGCATACCTTTCTGCATCAAGCTCAATTTTCCTTAAGAACACACAGGGAACACATTCAGTTCAGGGTCTGGATCAACCTATGTTTCTTCCTTCAGGTCCCCAGTAAGACTCCCCACTGGTACAGCTATAGGGTTAGATCCTCAGCTGAGTGACAAAGCCAAGATCTTCAGCATCCTCTCTGAAAACCCAGTGTTTTGTGTCCCTGCTCCAAGAAGCTGACACACACACACACACACACACACACACACACACACACACACACACACACACACACACTATGAGATTTGATTTTTCACACATACACACACACACACACACACACACACACACACACACACACACACACACCTGGGAAAGGCTGACACAGATTTACCTGCTGTGTCCCCCTCTGAGCAGAGTATAAGGTAGTTATCACAGCCACCAGACACTCCACAATCAGCTACTCTCTAAGGCTCTTAGCAAAGGGTGGCCAATTATACTGTGTAATATAATAATACAAATGGTAGTAGTTGACCAAGACAGCTAGGCCTTCTGGAGTGGCCCACAGAGGACTCCCTATCAGACGATCAAAACGCCATTTCCACGAATACAAAATGACACATATTGCGTGAACTATGTAAATGCCAAACATCCAAAACAGTGAAATCCAAAATGTCAAAGTGTTTTGGTTGGCCAGTCTGTGATATAGCTCCATAAGTTAAGTGTGTGATAGGTATGGACTTTAGCGTAGGGTACGGGTTAAGGTAAGTGTATAGATAGGTAATGTATGTAAGATTTAGTATAGTGTTAGAAGTAGGGTTTTGTTAAATGTATTTATGTGTATTATTTATTTTGTTAGGGTATATCTCCGTAGGGGAAGTGTACGGTAGTTACGAACCTTAGGGTTAGGGAGGGCTTAAGGATAGTGCATAGATAGTTGTGTATGTGGGGTTTAGTGTAGTGTTAGAAGTAGGGTTTTGTTAAATGTATTTATGTGTATTATTTATTTTGTTAGTGTATATCTCTGTAGGGGAAGTGTGCTGTAGTTACGGACCCTAGGTTTAGGGAGGGGTTAAGGATAGTGCATAGATAGTTGTGTATGTGGGGTTTAGTGTAGTGTTAGAAGTAGGGTTTTGTTAAATGTATTTATGTGTATTATTTATTTTGTTAGGGTATATCTCTGTAGGGGAAGTGTGCGGTAGTTACGGACCCTAGGGTTAGGGCGGGGTTAAGGATAGTGCATAGATAGTTGTGTATGTGGGGTTTAGTGTAGGGTTAGAAGTTGGGTTTTGGTGCTTTACTTTAGGGTTAGGAGTAGGGTTTGGTTAGTGTATGTATGTAGTTTATTTATTTTGTTTGGGTAGGTAGTATGTAGCAGGTGGTGGGGTTGGCCGACTATGACCGTTCGATGTTTTAAATTTCGCAGTTTAGTGCGTTCGGTCTATTCGTGGTTTGATTAATATGTGTCACTTTTTTGGTATTCTCTGAAATGGACTTTCGCAGAACTGATATAGACCCCACACAGAGTGCCAACAAATAAATATAACCACTCTCAAAGGTTAAATACTTCTACAAGGACCAACCACAATAAACATTTTAAATATATTTAATAAAAAATAATAGAAGGGCATGAAAATACTGAATATATATTTACAGTAAACCATAGAGTTCAAATCACAGGGAATATTGCAAATAACACTGATGGATAGACTCATACAAATAAAGAAAAGTAATCTCTAAACTAAGCTTCACTATATTCCTGACTGAATCTAGAAGAAATACTATTCCCTAATAACTTACTTGATACAGCAAAGCACAATGAAATATGTGACCAGTCTTTCTAGTCAAGTTCTCCAAACAGAATACTCAATACTCAGAGATTACTCCCTGTAAAATATAATATCCTGGTTGGATTGCAGAATGACCATATCTGGTCACCTGACTCTTGGTTCTCACAGTAACCCCCTTTGAAGCTGAGACAGGTATTTAGCATAGACGGCTACAATACACATCTAAATCTTTATGGCAGTGTCTGGGACTTCCCCTCTTTTTACTGAGCGAGCTATTGAACAAAGGCTTCTTCCAGACCCACCATCTCTGGTCCTATTCAGTACTGTGGAGTTATGTTTTAATGGTTTAACAGCTCATTTCCATTTCCCTTATTTTTCTTAAAGTAAGCTAGCTGGTTATCCTCTTCTGCCCCAGTATCCTTTATTAAAACATATGCATTTAATGCAGTTACAATAATACATGTACAGTTCTTTTCATTCCAGCAGGGTGCACTGCTGATACATTTTAACATAAGCAAACCTCATAAATACATTTTCAGCACAAGCATCTGCACAAATAAGTTTGATATACAAATGACAGGTCTATATTACAACATTGAATGTTCTAAATAGTGAACGCTCACATAAGTAAAAATGCAGGACCTCGAAAACGTTATTGTGGGAGGATGCACCCCTCACACCCCCCGTTAAATATATATTCCAACTCCAAGATCACACTACAGTGATGAAAGGGCAAATATTCCGATCTTCACTGTACTGCGATAAAAAAACCCTTCGAGGTCCTGCATTTTCGCTCATGTCAGTGTTCGCTATTTAGAACATTTGATGTTCTAATATAGACCCACAAATGACATGTAATTATTTACAAAATTCTAGCTAGCTGTGTTGGCACAAGTCATCCATCCATCCACCATCCTACTTGTCCTGGCATGGCTGGCAGTCCCTCCTATTATCAGAGCATGCTACAATTGCAAGAAGGTATGCTTTGTTTTGCTGATGTGCCTTTGCAGCACTAGGTGCCACTTGGTGCATAATCCACCCCATGATATTGGAACTTTCTGTCACAGCCATACATCCATACAAAGGTGGGTTAAAACAGAACATTAAATCATTTTATGATCATATATGAATATTTTATGCTATTCCTATTGAGGATGGATGGTTCAATCTCATGGGAGTATCTCTAAATGTATAGAAGTGTTGCAATATTAAAAGAGCTAATATGATCTTGTTTTCCATGGTTATACTGTATAATGCAAATGTTATTATTTTGCAGGACAGTTAGAGAGACAACATGTTGATAAAATATTGACTTAATTTGTAGCGTAATATTTGCATCATTTTAGATTCAAATCTACACAGTTGTTACCATACAACTGGCTGCTGTTCATGAATAAGCTAAACATGCACACAACAGCTCTTCTTAAGAATTTTGTTTCATTTGCTCAGGATACAAGAACATTATTGGCAGTCACAAAAATGCAGACTAATATTCTGGCAAATGCATTTCAGAAAATTAAAATTTAGAGTATGTTGAAACAAATTCAATGCTCTCCTATTAGGATTTGTATGGCATTCAGATTCAGAGACAAGTAACGCAAACAGTGCAGTATTTTTTTTTTTTTTTTGGTGCATGCATTATTGCTTAAACTCAGTTTCTGCCATGCTAGACAGATGCCTGGGCTGCAAGAAGTTTAAAAATCAGGGTAAAACTGTGCATGAGGATTTGTAAACACACACACATATTGAGATACTTCTAGAATAAAAAAGCAAGAAACAAAAAAATAATGCTTTTCATTTTGAGAAAAAACAAGTGACTTAATCTTCTGTCTCCTGCATACTGGAGTTATATTTTCTCCAAGATGAGTTTCTTTCAGAACTGCTTGAGATTAACAGTAACTGCAGTGACGCTTGACCAAGGTTAAATTTTGTTGCTTGACAGAGCTTCCACAATGAAAGTATTTACTAAAAAAGCATCAGACAGCACAGTGTGAGCACATTTACTTCTACAATTTTTTTTCAGTGGTAAAACAGTATTAGTTTCACTTGCTAAAGTTAGGTAAACTGATAATACAAAAGTAGATGAACATAAATGTATACAGTTCTGCCATTATTTGTAATAGAATGCTGTAACATGTAACAGTAAACTCAACATTTTAATAATAAACTGCCTTTGATTTTTTTTTACTTGAGTTTAAAAAACTTCCTTCATGTTTCTATCTGTCAGAGGTAAATGAGTTTCTGAAATTGTGCTCCTTATTATGTAGTGTAATATGAAAAATATTCTATACTCTTGTGAAGGATTGAATACATAATGTGAAAGTGCACAGATCCTATTGTTTTTAGTTAAAATACTCATAAAAGTCAGTAGTATTTGTCTCCATGTATATGTGAAACTGCAAAAGTAGGAAAAGACCTCACAAACTAACAGTTTACTTTGTTTTATCAATAATTGTATTTGTGATTGTATTCATTGCATTTCTCACTGTCATTGGTTTGCAGCTTAGTTAAATGCCTTTAAAGTGTTAGTTGACCTCTATGCTGGTTTGACAGGTACATAATTCAAGATATATTGTTAAATTTAGAACATCATCTCTGCATGCTATGTCATGAAGTGAGACATAAAAGTACAACATTTTAATGTTTATTAAATGAACATTTCTCATATTTCACTTCAAAATAATTATCATTTATTTATTTATTTTATATTTGATCACACTGAAAGTCTGACTGGACAGACTGCCCATTTTCAGTGGAGGCCCAGGGAGAAAAGCTCCACATAGTACAAGGAAAAGATGTCTTAAAGGAAAGATAAAAGTGAAGAAAGATTACAAAATAAAAAAAAGATATACATAGAGTATCATTTTTCATAGTTTAGATACCAACAAATGTGTACAAATAAAGGTATAAATGAGATAAAAATATGTAGCATAAAGGGGATGTGAAATAATATTGGGTTATATTTAATACATAAAATCCACAGTCAAAAACCTGGGTAAAGGTTAGTAAGAAGAAAGAGTTTGTAGGATTTTTCAGTCTGGGACAGAGCAAGAGCAGAGCCATTTAGTGGTAAATTTAAAGTAGTGCTAGATGTGATGTTACAAGGTGGAGAGTTCCTTAGCAATATAATGAGAGTAGGTGGATTCTCCAGCATGATTGTGCTAAAACATCATGATTGACTAAAACATTTTTGTATCAGTTTTTGACCTCTGTGACCATCTTCATGTATTTTGTCTCCTCCATTTCTTATTCTGTGTGTTCATAGGTTCATAGGTTCATAGGTTGATACTAGGCTATCTGCACTAGGGCATTTATAAGCCTAGCCAGAGTGTGTTTGGCTTTCGCCACCCTTTTAGATTAGTTGACTGTGCCTCTGTATAGTAGGTCACAGAAGATAGCCCTTTTGAGGTTATTTTACTGTGCCTCTGTCTAGTAGGGACACAGAAGAGATCCCAGGGGTAAACCTACGTTCTCCCATCCACTCGTCAAGATTTCTCTTGAAGAGGGTCATTGAGGGACTCTGCCTAACATGGATTGGGATTTTGTTCCAGAGTGAAGGGATGCTCTGGGATATGAATCTGTCCCTCCAGCATGTCCTATTTATTTCTGTGCTGAGGTTTAAGTCCCTGGAGCCTGTAGCTCTAAGGGATTTGGATTTCCTGAGGTGGAGCATGTCCATTAATTCTGGGTTGGACATGGCTTTATATGTCAGGCACAGATCGCCTCTGAGTAGGTGGTAAGCAACTGAGTAGAGCTGGAGTTTCTTTAGCCTAACTGCGTAGGGCATCTGTTTGAGTCCCTTGATCCTCTTGGTGAGGTATTTTGGGGTCTTTCCAGTTGCTGCAGGTGTCAGGTAAGGTACATCACAAATGGGGCATTGTATTCAATTATGGGCCTGATGAGTGATGAGTAGAGGGGCACAATGACCTCTCTTGATCTATATGTGAACCCTTTCTTGATAAGGTGGGCTATATAGAAGGTCTTTCTAACCACTTTGGCAATGTGATTGTCAAAGGAGAGATTGCTATCTACTTGGGTCCCCAAATCCCTAATTACTTCTTCCATACTTAATGGATTACCACCTATGTGGTAATTTGTGGGCACTTTGTTTCTCCCAAAGGGGATGACTATGCACTTTTTGGCATTTAGCTTTAGGCCATGGCTCTGGCACAAGTTATCCATCTCTGTGAGACCCTTTTGGAGGATGCTTGTGTCAGTCGGCGAGTTGATTATGGCACCCAGTTTGCAGTCATCTGCGAACTTGGTCAGCCGTAGTCCTCCCATGATAGCCTGTACCACAGAGAAATATATACTGAACAAGAGAGGTCCCAGAACTGAGCCTTGTGGGACGCCACTTGTAACTGGTTTAGAGTCTGACATGGCACCAGCAATTCTGACCATGTGGGTTCTATCCCTGAGCCAGTTTGCCACCCATCTTGTGACATAGGGGTTGATATTTAAGCTGATGAGCTTATTTATGATGCCCAAGTGGGGTATTGTGTCAAAGGCTTTTGCGAGGTACAGGTAGGCTGTGTGGACTACCTTCCCTTCATCTATGGCCTTGGTGACTGTTTCAAAGAAGTCGACCAGGTTCAAGAGGCAAGATCTGCCCTTAACAAAGCTGAATTGGGTAGGATCCAGTGTTTGGAGGTTCCCAATGTCTTTGTTTATGAGTTTCATGATGATACGCTCCATAGCTTTGCAGACCAGGCTACTCAGGCTTATAGGCCGATAGTTTCCGGGGTCCGTTGTGGCACCAACTTTGTAGAGTGGGACCACTGTTGCTGTACGCCATTCCTTGGGTAAATATCCTGTAGTAAGGCTGAGATTGAACAGTGACTTTATGTGAGGGTTCAGTTCTTCTTGGAGTTCATGTAAGACCCAGCCCGGGACACCGTCCGGTCCCATTGATGCTGTGTTTTTTGCTTTGGAGAGGGCAGCTCTCACCTGTGCATCTGTGATGTCAGGGAGGCTACACTCTGTTGGGATAGACATTTGCTCTTTTGGGGGGAAGTGGGGGAGAAGTTTGCACTGAACCTGTCTGCCAGGATGTTGGCAATGTCTGTGGGTTCAGTGTATTTTTTGTCATTTTGAACTAACTCAGAGCATATCTGGGAGTTGCTACCCAGGTTCCTGACATAACTAAAGAAGGCCTTGTGATTATCTTTAGCATCTTGTGCAATTTTTCTTTCGAAGCTGGCCTTAGATGATTTTATGAGGGATCGTAGTTTCTTGCTAGTACTGATCAGAGATGCCTTCCCTTTTTGGGATTTTGCTCTATCATGTAGTAGCTTCCTCCTTCTGTTGTATAGCTTATTTATGGCTGGGGTCCACCAGACAGGTCTCCTGCCTTTGGAGGAATGAGTCTTGGTTTTATTTGGGATAGCATGATCCATGCATTCCTGTAGGTGTCCATAGAAAGCGTTTGTAAAAGATTATGCGGTTTGGGCCATATTTTCCACTGGCCTGGGGGCTTTGAAGGATTCCACCTCAGTTTTGAGAAGTGAAAAGTTTGCTTTTGAGAAGTTCTTCACCGTGGTTCCTTGGCTGGGGGTGGGGACAGGATATGGCTGTCCAGTGAGATTAATTTATGGTCAGATCTTACCAATGAGGGGTATACCTCTGCTATGGAACATAGAGTCCCCATGTTGGTGATGATCAGGTCCAATATGTTTTCCCCTCTTGTGGGAGTGGTGACCAGTTGTTCCATAGCATTTGAGTTTATACATTCTGGGAACCATTGGGCAAGGGTGTTGGGGCTTGAGTAGTGCTCCCAGTCTATGTTTGGTAGTTGAAGTCACCCTATATAATGGTGTTTGGAGAAACCTTCATATTTTCCAGTGTTCTCAGGAAAGCCGAGTGGGGTTCCTGAGTTTGGGAGAGTGGTCTGTAGCAGGCTACAAACTGAAAGGCAGTTTTGCCCACTGTTAGTTGCACATGGATGGTCGCCGATGCTTCATGCAGTGCCACTAACCTGGAGGTGTGGGTATCTTTGATGAATATGGATACTCCCCCTCATTTTGTGGTTCGGTCCAAGTTTTGGGGTCGAAAAGCATGGTATGAGGTATAACCTGGTAGTGCTGGGGTGCTCTCGGGAGCCTTGAACCAGGTTTCTGTTACTGCACAGATATCGATATTCTCCATACTGAGGAGAGCCTTGAGTGCATGCATCTTGAGGTTTAGACTTCTGGCATTGAGCAGCATTACCCTTAGTTTCTTTTTCTTTGTGTTGTCTATGGAGGTGGGTTTGTCTTTTGAGCCTTGCCTAAAAAAGGCACTATGGGGGTGGCAAGAGCCTTAGCCAGTATTCAAAAGCCCAGGGGTGACAGGTGCAAGCCATCCCTAGCAAAGCAATGTGGCTTGTCGAGCATGTCATCCCAGGTTGACAGACACTGGATCCCCTTTCAATGACACCAATACTTTAGCCAATTGTTAAAATTGATCATTTTGTCTTTATACTGTGGCATCATTCTTGGTGAGGGTAAGATGCTACTCAAGGTCAGGATCATACCAGCCTGGGCTACATGATCAGAGAGCTCCTCTGTCTCTTTTCATGTAGTCCAGGGAGGTATGTCTCAGGTCATTCACACCAGCATGGACAATGACAGAGTCATATTTGTACTTGCTTTGGAGTGACCTGAGTGCTTGTGTTATGTGGCGGATCCTGGCACCTGACAGGCAGCTTACAGTGACCTTCTCCTTGTTCAGCCTGGTGAGTGGGACATCAGTGTGTCTGACAATAGTCACCTATTACAAGTGTATTAGGTGTGTTGTTTAGCCTTAAGGGCTGTGACTGTGTGGCACACTGACTTTGTGAACTATGTGATACGTGGGTATTGTTGTGGGGTAGCGGTTGCTTGGATGTCTGCTTTGGAGGTCTCTGCTGCTTGGGCAGATTTTTATTTAGAGCCTCCGAGTATGTTTTTGTGTGTTTATGTGCTTGGTTTTCTGTTGCGATAGGTCTATGTGAGACTGGATTTGTGGTGTGTGTGGTTACCTTCTCCTCCTGACTGACTGTGCTAGTATTGGGTTGAGAGAGCTCAGCCTCCAGTTTGGCCATATAGTTGCAACTCTCACATATATTTGAGCTTGTTGGGAGGAGGAGAGGGTGGTCTGTGTACATAAGGCAGTTGTAACATTGCCTCAAGATTCCCAGATTCACCAGCTGGACTGGAGAGTAAACCCGAAACTGACTTTTGGACATGCTAGAATAGAATAAGGAACTACTTTTTGACTGATCAGAAAGGACCAATAGGGAGCCAAGTACTTAAAGGGAGTATAAGCGGGTGTAGTGCTTTAGTTTATTACTTATAAGATTACTTATACGAGCAACTGCAGGGCTTTAGAATGAAAATAGAGTGCTTACTTTGAGATTTAGAACAGTTCTAAGGGAAAAAGTGAAGAGCAGACTTTGTGGAGCCGGGAATAGTTTAAACCCATTTAAGCGGCACTGCCCGATGCTGCACTATGCGCAAAATCATGCAAAACCGCACAAATGCAGGTTCTAAAGCAGGGAAACTGAAAGAGATAGGAATTGACCCAGAACGGCCAATAAGCTACTAGTTTCAGGGCTGAGACCACTCCTCCAGGGACAGATAGGCTGCTCAAAGCTCCCCACTCTCACTGGTAAACAGAGAAGCTTCCTCCTATCCAAGTAAGGATATGGGCAACACAGGAAACTATACCACAGTCCAGAATTCAGCAAAACCTGAAATCTGGAGTAATCTAGTTCAGCAAAGGTGGGAAAAGAGAATTTTTTTTGTTTTTTTGTTTTTTTTCAGGAAGCAGCAGAAAAACGCACAGAAAACGCTGTAAATGCTATAAACAGGCTAGCACACTTTAGTGTGTAGCCTACAACAGTTATACAATACAAAAATTACTTAAATTGATATAAAACAAGTGCAAAAACTGTAAAAAGCAGAAGGCAAATGCAATTTAAACTTTTTAAAGCACAGATCAGTTAGAAATTCACTTTTTAGGCGGGAAAAGGAAGCCGGAGCAAAGAAACAGAGAAAAAAAAATACTTAATTTTTGATTTTTTTGATGTTCTTAATGCCAATGAACATGGTCTCATTTTTTTTTATGAGTTGAATAGGGACCATATTAATTTTTTGGATTTAACATTGTATAATGATCAGGAAATTATTGGGTATAGGCCCTTTAGAAAATCAACTTCGGTGAATATGTTTTTACATGCTACGAGTATGCATCCAAGTCATTTATTGAATGCTTTACCTTTTGGTGAATTCAAAAGAATTTATGAACACACAAGTGATGTAGAAGAAAAAATATATGAATTGAATAAAGTTATGTCTAGGTTGAGTGAAAGGGGTTATGACAAGGCATATTTATTGAGGTGTAAAAATAAGCTACTTGGTAATACTGATGGACCATTCACTTCAATTAGGAGTATTGAGTTCAGGGGCAGGACATATGTTACTAGAGAGACTGATGATGAGGAAAAGTTTTTTTTATGTTACTAGGTTCTCTCAATTTTCTAATGAATTGATTAAATTAGTGAGAAGGCATTGGCATATTATCTGTGAAGATGAATCTATTGTTTTTTTTGTTTCCTAAATATGTCACGTTTTCTTTTTAGAGAGGAAAGAATTTGAAAGAATTATTAAGTTATAATTTTATTGAGAGAAATAATAGCCTTTTACCATTAGGTACTTTTCCATATGGTTGTTGTAGCATTTGTAGTAAGGTCAAGAATTTAAACATTATTAATGGTATTATTTTTGTTCCTAAATTCTATTTCAACTGTAGATCAATGGGGTGGTCTATATTTTAGGCTGTTCATGTAATGATGTTTAATATATAGGACAAACCAAATGTATGGTTAGGGTTCGTGTCTTGGAACATCTAAAAGACATTAGAAAGAATAATTTAGTCAGTCGTGTTGCTAAACACTTTCATGATGTACATGATAATTCTCCCAATAGTTTGAAATTTTGTGTTCTTAGAAAGCCCTTCCTTTCTAGAGGGGGTGATATTGTAGCTAAACTATTGGAATTAGAAACAAGAATGATTTTAAAGTTTAAGACTTTAAAGCCCTTTGGTATGAATGAGGAATTAGGTATTTAATCTAGTATATTTATATATTTTAATTTTGCATTGTATATGTGTATTTCTCACTATAGTAATATTAATTAATTCAAGTTAGTTTGATTACTCATGGATATTTATTGTAAGTTAATATTGTCACTTTAAATGCTTAAATGCTATTATGCTTAATTGCTTTATATGTTCATTAATTGAACAATGGCAGCTGTGCTTTGATATGTATATATATGGATTTGATGTTAGAATGAACTGTGATCCATGAAGGCGAATTGCCAAGGTACCAGATCACTGTGAATAAAAGAAACTGCTGGTTAAGTGCTGGTTATTTGTGTTTCTTCATACTTGCTGCTTTTGGTGTTTTTTGGAAAAAAAATACTTAAATCTGGAAAAGTCTCTCTTGGGTCTCTCTGTTGCCTGCAGGAAACCACGAGGAGCTGTGCGGAGTTGTATACTGGTGCAAAACCATGCAAATGCAGGTTTTAAAGCAGGGAAACTGAAAGAGATTAGGAATTGACCCAAAATGGCCAATAAGCTACTAATTTCAGGGCTGAGACCAGTCCTCCAGGGACAGATAGGCTGCTCAAAGCTCCCCACTCTCACTGGTGAACAGAGAAGCTTCCTCCTATCCAAGTAAGGACATGGGCAACACATGAAACTATACTACAATCCGGAATTCAGCAAAACCTGAAATCTGGACTAATCTAGTTCAGCAAAGGCGGGAAAAGAGAGTATTTTTTTTTTGTTTTTTGTTTTTTTTTCTTCAGGAAACAGCAGAAAAACACACAGGAAACACTGTAAATGCTATAAACAGGCTAGCACACTTTAGTGTGTAGCCTACAACAGTTATACAATACAAAAATGACTTAAATTGATATAAAACAAGTGAAAAAACTGTAAAAAGCAGAAGGCAAATGCAATTTAAACTTTTTGAAGCACAGATCAGTTAGAAATTCGCTTTTTAGGCGGGAAAAGGCAGTCGGAGCAAAAAAACAGAAAAAATACTTAAATCTGGAAAAGTCTCTCCTTTGGTCTCTCCGTTGCCTGTATCACTCTGCAGGACACCACGAGGAACTGTGCAGAGTTGTATATTGGCACCAAACCACACAAATGCGGATTTTAAAGCAGGGAAACTGAAAGAGATAGGAATTGACCCAAAACAGCCAATAAGCTACTAGTTTCAGGGCTGAGACCACTCCTCCAGGGACAGATAGGCTGCTCAAAGCTCCCCACTCTCACATTGCATGCAAATAGGTGAAATGCATTCTTGTGTCCATAATTTCTTTTCTTTTTTCAAACTTTTTTTTATTTTTCAAATACATTTGAATTAATTCCATAGTATTTATACATAACATCTTACATAACAATGTACACTATTTACATTAGCCTGACACTATAACAGATCTTAATGTATACAGTTACTTTATGTCCAATCCATTATCAGAGTGTCTGATCAATTATTGTATAGTGTCAATCAAACAATAAGACTTTCCCCCAAGGGTTGTTGATAAATGGCTTTCTTAGTTCTTTAATTTTAACTTGTATAATGCTGTGGTCTTCAGTAGGCTGTAGAAGTCTTCCAAAGTTGGTATTGTGCTTGTATTCCATCTTCTTGTTATACACTTCCTTGAAGTTGCAAGTGAAGTCCATGCTAGATACATGTTTGATCTATTCAAATGAGGACCTTCGTTCACATTTAATAATACAAGAGCTTTAGTTAAATAAAATGATTCAATAAATAAAGCTTGTGGAAAGTTATTAATACCATTCCAAAATGGCTTAATTTTAACACAATAAAAGAAAATGTGGTTCAATCTGCATTGTGTACTTGCTCACATTGCCAAAATATTCCTTTTATGGAAGAACTAATTTTACTGATTCTGTCTGGGATTAAGAATGCTCTGTGCAAACATTTCCAATTAAAAACTTTCTAGTATTGTGTA
The DNA here is from genome assembly GCF_019279795.1 of Protopterus annectens. Classification (NCBI taxonomy): domain Eukaryota; kingdom Metazoa; phylum Chordata; order Ceratodontiformes; family Protopteridae; genus Protopterus; species Protopterus annectens. The sequence goes on along the minus strand of NC_056732.1, from coordinate 1,248,415,183 downwards.
AAGGATGTATATTTTATCTGTAATAATATATTTGTTTTAATATCTTCTGTTAACTGAATTGAGTGTCCTTTTGTTATATATTTCCAATATGAGGTTTTGGGCATTGTTTTATAGTTTATTAATATTTTGTAAAATTTTGAAATACTGTTTCCCATGTCAGAGTCATTATATATGATTTCATATATGTATTTCATAAATTTAGGTGTTTCTTTAAATGAAGAATTGTTAATTATTCTACTTAAATCTTACAAATATGACAGAATACTTTGTAAAGTTAGCCAGTCCTGTTGTGGAATATTGTATGTTGATTTTATTACTTGCATATCTAAAACTTTTAGTTTTTTGATACATTGGAGCCAACAAACAAATCCTTTCTGTTCCCAGGAATTGATAATTTATCTATAAATTTTATGTGGAAAGTTCTTTGTGACTATAAATGGTGTTAAAAGATCAAACCAGATTTTTAAATCTATATTTGAATTAATAATTTTCCTGAATGAGTCAATGTAATAATTAATCATACGAGTTTTAGTGGGTTTAGTTATGTTATATTGCATACTAATACATATTATGTGCCATGGCAAATTGTTTTTATCTATTTGATTTTTTTTTTTTGTAAATCAAATTCATTTATTGATATTACAGTTAGTAAATCTTTCCAATTTGCAGAGTAATTTGGACTTATCCAATCTGAGATTGTTTTAGATATTAATGTTTTTATATATGTTTCCATATCAGGAAAGTTTAATCCTCCCTGATATGATGTATTAAAGCCATTCTGGGTTTTTTTAGGAAACCATAAAAATGTAATGCTTTTATATATGTTTCCATATCAGGAAAGTTTAATCCTCCCTGTTTCCATGGTCTGATATGATGTATTAAAGCTATTCTGTTTTTCTTTTGGGGGGGGCACAACAAATTTATTAGGCATGAATTTATTTCTTTAATTATATTCCTTTCTGGTAACAGTTGTATTGCCAAGGCTATATATAGGATCTTGGGCAGTAAAACCATTTTTATTAACTGTAGTCTATCTTCAAATGTTAATATTATTTTGTTCCATTTTTCCACAGAGATTTTAATTGTATTGATATTATTGTAGTTTTTTGAGAATAATTCATTATTATCCTTGCATAACTCAATCCTTAGATATTTTAAGGTAGATTTTTGCTTCCCTATGATGTGATCCCCCTTAGTCTGCAGTTTTTTTTTTATTTAAAAATTAAGATTTTCATTTTGATTTATTGAAATGGAGTCCTGAAGTCACGTGAAATTTGTCCATTAATATATCTAATTCTTCTAATGTCTCTTTTTTATTAGATAGTGTTAGTAATATGTCATCAGCAAATAGCATTACTTTAGAATTGTATCGTTCATAAACATCTATTCCTTTGATTTTTATATTGTTATGATTGAATCTGCCAATATTTCAATAGCCAGAGCAAATAGAATCGGTGACATGGGACATCCTTGTTTAGTGCCTTTTGTTATATGTATAGATTCAGAGGTAAAAGGACCTAACTTGACATATGCTAAATTATTTGTATGTATATATATATATATATATATATATATATATATATATATATATATATATATATATATTCTTTAGGAGATGAAAAAAGGATGTAGGAAGGCTTTCTCTATATCTAAGCCAGTTATGAGTGTTTCTTTATTTTCTTTATTAATATAATCTATAAGAGAAATTATCCTTTTAATATTGCCATGTGTGTGTGTCTATGATATATAAATCCAGTTTGATCATTATTTATTATTTTGGATAGTGGCATTTTCATTCTGTTAGTTAATATTGTCATAAATATCGTATAGTCATTATTTAATCATGATATAGATCTATATGAGGTACAGAAGTTTGGGGATTTGTTTTCCTTCAGAATTGGTGTGATTAAGGAATATCTTCAAGAGGGTGGTATTAATGCTTGTGACTGAATTTCTAATAGAGTTTTATGGAAAGGGGATAGTATCTTTGAAGGAAAAACTTTATATATTTCCATAATTATGCCATCTATACCTGGAGCATTATTCTTTTTACCCTTTTTTATTGTATATGTAATTTCTTTGTAGGATATGGCTGCTTGATCTAGTTTTAATGTTTCTGTTTTTTTTTTATATTAGAACATTTTTCAACTAGATTTAATTGATTGATATGTATATGTTCTTTTTGGAAATGTTCCATATAGTGATTTCTGTAGGCATCAAGAATGTCACCTATATCCGAGACACTTTTCCCTTTCTTTTCATGGAAGATACTTTTAATGTTATTAGCTTTTGATTGTATTTTGATTCTAGTGGATAACTTATGTAGATATTTGGGAGAAGTGGCGAAGGTATTCATTTTTAGTTTTTCTAAAGCTAAACTAGTTTTGTGTGTTAGAATTTTGTTGTATTTATTGTTTAATACTTCTACTTTCTTTTTCATCTCCAAATGATTTTGATTTTTTTCAGCTTTTACTGACAAACATTTGGATTCTATATCTAATAATTCAGAATCCCATTCTCTGATTTTTTTTATACCAAGTTAGGGTTTTACCATATATGTAAGCTTTTAATGAGTCCCATATCATTAGTTTATTTATCTCTGTGGTGTAATTAATATCTTAGAATAACTATAATTCATATAATAACCAGGGTTTGAACTCCTTAATTTTAGTTATATATGCTGGAATTCTGGAGTTAAAGATTAATGGTTTGTACCCGTTTTGAAGTTTTAGTATCACTGAATTGTGGTCTGAAAAGGGGCAGGGAGTGATTGAGAAATTAATGATTTTAGAGTGTAAGTCATGGGCAGAAAATATTTTTTCTATTCTAGTTTGGGTACCAAATCTGTGATCTTGATGGGAAACAACAAATATTTATCTTCTTTAAATTTGAAAGTATCTACAAAATGAAATGAAATGATTCTACCCATTTGTTTAAAGCATTTGTACAGCAGATGTATGCAGCTATCTTTTATTTGTAGTTTCAGAAATATCAAATATACAGTTAAAATCTCCTCCTAATATTAAGTTGCCTTTATAATTATTGGAAATTAAATCCAAGTGTTTTTAACAGATCCTGTTCCAATGCCTGGGAAGCAGTATAGATTGGCTAGGGTCCATATTCTGTTATTATATTTAACTATTACTAATGCCATAAGGCCTTCTTTATCTTCATACTTATAAATAATTTCTGGGTTAATCACATTTGTTTTCCATAAAATCATTATCCCTTTTGTCTTTGTCTTATAAGTGGATTGCACCAATAGCAAATATTCCTTAGGATTCCATTTGTAATTGTCATTTGTTTTGAAATGAGTTTCTTGAAGGAAGACAATTTGTGCTTTGGTCAGTTTTAAATATTTCAGTAGATTTGATCTCTAGTTACGATTGTTTAAGCCATTGGTATTTAAAGATAAAGTTAAATCCGTCTTAGGTTATTTAGACTATGTATTTTTTGTTTTATTGTGATTATTAAACATTTTCCTCTGATAACTATAAAGTAGATGTTTGAGCTTTTAAAGGAAATTATCAGTTTTATACTTTGAGTATTTACCAATAAAGTAATGTTTTGGTCAGGCATGCTAAAAATGTTTTTGTGAAATAAAAAATTTAAATTAATAAATGTTAATAAAACTAAGATCCGCACTAGCCATGGAATGAAAATCATTCCTAATCTGATGGATAAACCTAAGTCCATCAGATTATCACTCATACCTTGACAAACCAGAACATCTGAGCTCCATAAATTGAATTATCATATGGAGAATATTTGTAATAGGAATAAGCAATACTTATATTATTTTGAACAGATATAGTATTGTAGATTAGACAGAATTCTAATACAATATAAATGTCTACTTATTGTATAAGCAATTAATATTTATATGAAAGATAGATGACAAGCAATTCAATCATAGCAAAGTAGGATGCATGATATATAAAACCTCAGTAAAAGATTATAGCACAGTTATTTAACATATTCAACCTTACTGATGAAGCCTTTCAAAACTTATTACTTAATATAAATAGATGGTAATAATCTTTATATGTAATATTTATACTACAATGTATTTTACTGGATATATCAGAAATTATATTTCATTGTTTGCCAGCATTTAAGTAATCACTTTGTTGCTAACTTACTTAAAGCATCAAGTTTGTTTTATGTGAACATTGATGAAAGTTAATGCATTTTAATTATCAGTGCATCCTTCTATCCAAATTTCCTGCACATAAGGATTTTTGTATCTGTCATTTATTATTATAAAATGAGTACAATTATAGGTTATAAACAACAAATTCACTTATTGTGATTAATGATTACAAGTTTCCTTTCCATATTCATAATTTGCCATTTTATGGCATATGCTGAAAGTTTTTAGATTTAATGGCAGCATTCTATTTTGTATAATCAGCAAAGGTTAAACTGAGTGATTATTGTCAATTTAATACTATTTGTTCAGAATGTTATTGTTACATTCTGTGACATTCCTAGTTCAGAGTTATATTGTTTCCCTTGAAAAACTTTGCCAGTTTGATGTCATGTATAAAATATTAGTTACCTTGGTAGCAGTTTAAGTAATTATGTATGGTCAAGATTGGTTACAAAACCACAATTCAAGCTAAAGCAATTATATGACTTGTTATGCACATTTACTTATATGAGAAAATCATCATGCTTCCCCTTGATGCTCAGTATAGTGTATCATTTATGACAAGTTAAGACAGTAGTGTTATTATACACAACCCATGTTGTTAAATCCTGTCTTTAATATCTAAATTCAGCAGACTGCTTCATCTTATATGACAATTATATATTTATGTCTAGATTTACTAAAATCATACATTACATAACTATTGTGTTTGTTTGTTTTTTTTTTTTTTTTGGCTGTTGCTTAGTTATTTGAGAGACCACAACCTGTCATGCTTATTCTTATTATTAGCTCCTTCCAAGCATGTTTATACAGTCCATAGACTTCAAATTATCAGACTCTTCTAGTTTCTTATTTGTTATATTCCCATCCTTATATACACACATATCAGTACTTCAAGCATGGGAAACAATGTCCATCCAGTTTTGCCAGAATACCATTCACTAGTTCATGTGGTGTGTTTCCAGGCTATTCTTAAAATATCCTAACCAATATTTGTCCTGTTGCATTTTACCAGCCTGTTCCATGCAGTGGCCACTCTGCCAGTGAACCACTCAGCACACCTTCCATTCCCGCAGATATTTCCACAAAGGAAATCTGATGACTCTCTAGCACTTCCCAGCAACCCCAAACACCCCTAGAATCAGATATCCTTATATGTCCAACACGTCTGAGCAAGCTCACTTCCCAGACCACTGCAAAGGGTACTGCACAAGACCAAGTGCTCTTAGTCTTTCACAATAACTCAGACTTCCACTCTTATGTAAGTCCTTAATGTGTTTGGACCAAAATACATTTTAAATATAAAATTGCGCTTATTTTATTTATTTATTTTTTTATCAAGAATCAACTTAATGAGCTAAACGAAGTGTTGGGAGACCATCAATATGTGTACATGTGGTTTAAACAGCGCTTTTATTATATATATATATATATATATATATATATATTTTTTTTTTATTTTTTTTTTTAACCAAAAACTTCATTACCGAGAATAATCTTGGAGGCTCCTTAGAGCCATTAAGCATTATTGTCACTCCGTCTTCATTACCATAGCAACCTGGGAGCATCTGTTTCTGTTAGTGTGTCTGTGTACTGCATACCAGAGGCTCACAATGCACCTGAAGCAAAGCTTCACTTCACTGCAACTTCAAGCCTTAATTCCCTCCCAACAGGCCGCCACAATAAGAGATAACACATTCTTCCAGCCTTCTCACCTCTCACTCAGCAGATGTATAAACAAACTATTCTCTGCCAAAATATCCCAGATCACAGTTTTATCCACCCCCTTCTCCTGGATCCAGGCTAAAACACCAAATGTCTCTTCCTAATACACAAGCATCAGTAAACCTCGATCACAAGCCACAACCTACAGCTTCCCGGAGATGAAAATGGCAACATACAACAGCTGCCAGGCACAGCTGCATCCACACACACCATGTCAGGCTTAATGAAACAGCACTTGAAGCTATGATACCTGCCATAATTGATATTAACTATGTTTAGACAGAATAATGATGACATTTGTACTAGCTGCCAGACACAGCTTCATCCACGTACACCATATCAGGATTGATCAAACAGCACTCAAAGCTATGATTCCTGCCATAATTGAAATTAACTATGTTTAGACAGAATAATAATGACATTTGTACTAGCTGCCAGACACAGCTGCATCCACACACACCATATCAGGATTGATCAAACAGCACTTGTAGCTGTGATACCTGCCATAATTGATATTAACTATATTTAGACAGAATAATGATGACATTTGTACTAAGAGCTTGCTACTATTATTTAACCAGGATATACATGATATTTCTAAATCATACTTTAACTGAAGAAAGCATTAATCTCCATGACAGCATTTTTTTCAAAACACTCTATTGTTACTGTTATTATATATGATGTTAATTTGTTACATTTGAGTCTGAACTCTGATGAATGGTACCTTGTTGAATTAGGTAATTAATTCCTTAAATTATAAGTAAAATCAATGAAAAATCAACAAAAGTATTCATTGAGTTCAAGTAGGGAATAGAAACTTCTATGCTGGTATTATATGTTGCTTTGTTTGGCTTATATATAATTTAAATAGTAACCCATCTTTACCTATCTTTGTTTGTGACGAATTATTGGACTCTTTGAACATTCTGAATAAATCATTACTGTTTCTCAGTTGCTTAAGAAACCCTCTTTTTTTAAATAAAAACAGATGACAAGTGATGTACCATATCAGTTGATACTTTGAGAGATGTAGTTGTAAGAGTTGTTTTTCTGGGACAGCTATCTTGGAATCAGTTTTTTGTTTCTTCTTTCTAGCATCAGTCCAAGGATTTGTTTCCTTTATTCTTTTAAGAGTATGGGCCATCCATTCCATTTCTTCTGGGATAGACACTATGTTGTTTTTGATGAATATAGTAGCTTCTTCTAAGGCATTAAAGGTTCTCATCTCATTGGCAAAAAGTATTTTATCTTGGATGGAAAGGCCAGCTGTGCTTTAATGTTGTTTTGTTTCAACAGTTTTATTATTGGCCACACTTCTTTCCTTTGATCTAGTATTCTGGAAGGATAATCATTGTCAAACCTTATCAGGCTTTGATTGTATTTTAAGGGTGATTTTCTCCAAGTAGATTTTAATATTAGTCCCTTGTCTAGAAACGAAAGAAATTTAATAACTATGGATCTAGGTGGAGTATTTGTTGAGTTTGAAGCAGGTTTACTCACTGCTCTATATGCCCTTTTTTTCAATTCCAAATGAAAGTCCCTCTTTCAAGTCTAAAAATTCAGGAATCCAGGTTGTTAAGAATGAAATAATGTCTTCTCCTTCAGTGTTTTCAGGCAGACCAAAGATCCTTATGTTGTTTCTCCTCTCCCTGTTTTCTAAGTCATCTATTTTGTTAAGCAGCCATGTATTCTATTTAAGCAGAAATTCTTTTTGGAATTCTTCCTCTTTGAGTCTCCCTTCAATGTCATTTAGAGAAGTCTCTATATTTGTTATTTTTGTATGGTGTTGCTGTAATAGTTCCTTAAATGTATCAGTCTCTTTTTGAGAATTTAATTTGAAGTTTTCTAAGTCATTTTTAAAGCCATCCATCTTCAAAGATAGTTACTGTAAGGTAGATGTGATCAACTGCAGTTCTTTTTTCAAAGCAGCATCTGGATGAGAATTCCTTGAGTTGTTCATATTTGGTAACTCAATATATCTCCAAGTTACTTGACAGGAACATTTTTGTATATCTCCACCAAAATTGATATTTATTTAGTTTAGTAGTTTATCTATAGATTTCTGATGTTTTAAACTTGAAAATAATAAAATGTTTCTATATTATACTATTTTATGGAGCTCTCAAAATTCACTGCTCTCAGTTGGTCCTCTAGGCTCTGTCCCCAGTGTCCATAATTTCTGTATGCATTTATCTAATCATAATCAGATATTTGAGGTCATACCTTTCAACTGTACAGATTTTCACAGAATGTCCAGATTATTGCCTCATATTTTCAAACCATGTTTCATAAAATTGTGGTTTTCTGTCAAATCACTGGCAAATTATTGAATATTGAGATCAGAAAATAATGCAGACGTTTGACTTTCAAACTTCGTACCCTTCAGAAAATTCACACTAATGCAACACCTGTCAATCTATCAACTTTCTAAGTTTGTAAGAGCAATATTTAAACATTGTCCCTATTTTTAGTCCTTTCCCCCACTATTTATGGCTTTGTCCAGATTTCTTAGGTTCATAGGCTCATAGGTTAATACTAGGCTATCGGCCCTAGGGCCTATACAAGCCTAGCCATAACAATTCCCTGGCAATTTCTTCCCATAGTATTTACTTCCCTCTCTTAAGATGTTGAGAGGTATGTTTGAGGTGCATATAATTAATTAGGTAACTATAATTCCTGGGTACAGAAGCAGTTTTCTTGAAAGTTTTTTTCTTGAAAGTGTCTGATCTCTGCTGTTGTTTAGGTATATTTAAACAGTTACTAATCTGCTTTGAGAAAGCTAGTGTGTGTTTAAGTGAAACATGCCAAAATACAGTTCTAGTGACCATTATTTTTATCTGATCGCATGACATCTTACATGCACATAATCAATAATTTATTTATTTTATTTATTTTACATTTGTTGACCGGGCTAGTCTGTCTGGATACATGTTAATTTTCAGTAGAGGCCCGAGGAGAAAATCTCCACTACATAAAATGCTAAAGGAATAAAGTAATATTTTAATATATTGCTAAAAAGTAATTACAAAAGTAAGTTGTTACAAAATAAACTCAGAGTCATTATATCAGTGAAACACAACAAACAGTCTGACCTAATGACAAAGTTAGTAAACATTCAGCAGAAAGTCTATGATTTTCTACATGAGCTTGATATAAAAAGAGACATGATAGAATTGGTTAGAAAGTATTTGAAATTAGTATTAGGAAAGTCCTAATAGTAGTTGAGACAAGGTTAATCAGGGTTTGAGCAGGGGCAGAGCCAGTGTGTTCCAAGATACGGTTTCAGTTTGTGTTTGAAAAGTGTTGTTAAGGACAATGATAGAAGTTCACAGGGAAGTTTGCTCCAGTTCTTTCCCACTGAATTAGAGAAAAGGGAGTCACCTGCCATATTGTTTGCTTTAGTAGTACAAACAAGTAGTTTATTCAATCAGCGCAGTGTTTTGAGATTGTTGTAGGGGGTAATAAGGTTAGTGAGTACTGTGGTGTTAGAAGGTTGATACAGAATCTTATGGGCAATGGTAAGTTGAAAAAATTGAAGCTGGTTTTGTAGTTCTAGCCAGCCTAGCTGCTTTAGATTTTGACAATGGTAAGTTCTATAAGGTGAGCCGGTGGTAAATCTAGCAATGTTGTTATAGGAATTTGCTAGTTTGTTAAGGTTGTTTTTGTTAGATTAGTATAGATGGGTGAGGCATAAAGGAGTGTAGAGGTAAGGTGGGTTTGTACAATAGCAGTTCGAGCCAAAGGAGTGAAGAAGGGTCTGATCCTAACGAGAGATCCTAGTTTTCAATTCACTATTTTTATTGTATTGTTAATGTGAGTATCAAAGTTAAGATTGTTGTCTATTGCTATTTCTAGTAGTTTGGTAGTTTGATCGGAAGATATGAAAGTACCATTATTAGATACGATTGTGAAGACAATCAGAGAGGATTTGTGGATAGGAGTAAAGAGCAAGAGTTTTGTTTTTTGGGGGGGTTCAGGAGGAGGCAGCATTCTAGAAACCAAGGTTCGACTGTTCAGAGCACATTTTGGGTTAGGGTCTGGAGTTCAGGTGTTGTGGTTGCAGAGCATATTAAGGTGGAGTCATGCGCATATTGTATACAGGTGGCTTGAGAAATTGTCAAGTGTAGGTCATTAATGAATATTTAGAATAGGAAAGGCCCTAGAATAGAGCCCTGAGGGACTCCTAGGGTAATGGGTAGTAGGGTGGATATGTTGTTATCCCGAAGCACTGCCTGCTGCCTATTATTTAGGTTGGATTGGAACCATTTTATTGCTTGGGTATCTAGTGAAAGGGATTTAAGTGTAGTTATGAGAAGTTGGTGGTTTACCATATCAAAAGCTTTAGACAGATCGATAAATAGTACAGAGGAGAGAATATTATTGTTGTGTTTTTTTGTAATGCAGTCTGTGAAGGATAGGAGGGCAGTGGTAGTACTGTGAAATGGTCTAAAACTGTGTTGAGGTTTTGCAAGTAGGTTATTCTGGATTAGGTGGTTCATTAGTTGTTTGTGAATATATTTTCCATTATTTTAGCTAAGGGGGAAACTAAAGCTGTAGGGCAAAAGTTAGAAAATTCATTGCAATTACCGCCTTTGTGGAGGGGGATAATATGAGAGATTTTCCAGATGGATGGGATAGTTCCTTCACTAATGGTTCTATTTATAAGTATAGAAATGGGATAGGCTATGGTTTGAGCTGCCTTCTGCAAATATTCTGCAGGTAACTGGTCAGCGGAGGGGGTGGTAGGTTTAAGTTTTTGGATGAGGGTAAGATAAGGGATGTAGGGACTGTATGTAATTGAAATGAAGGTAGAGAGCTATTATTGGCAGTTGGAAGATTAAAACTGTTTGGAGATGGATGGTTAGCAAAAGATTGGATTGCTTCTGTGAAGAAAGAATTAAAGGCATTAGCAATTTGCATGGGGTTGTCAAGATTAGTGCCTAGTGGGGCAGCAGTAGCAGAGTCACCAGGGTGAAGAAGCCTATTAATGCTAGCCCAGAACTTTTGTGGTTTATTTATATGTGTTTGCTGTAGTTGGCAGTAGAAGTTCTTTTTATCAGAGAGAATAGCTTTTTTGTACTATTTCTGAATTGCCTAAATATTTGCTGGTCTACAGGGTTTTTAGTAATTCTCCATTTAGCTCAATATTTGTTTCTCAATAGGATTTGTTGCCTAGTTTCCCTTGAAAGCCATGAGGCAGGTTTAGTCTTATTCTTGATAGTCTGTTTTGGTGCATGGTGGTCAAGGATAGTTAGGAATTTTGTGTTAAAATAACTAACAGCTTCCTCAATTGAGATATCTTTTAGGGGAGACCAGTCACATGCCTTAAGTTTGCTTCGGAAAAGATCAGGGTTAAAATATTTTTTAGATCTAATTGTCCTGTATGTGGTTTGGGTAGGAATATCATTCTTTTGCCTGATTATATAAATCAATGAGTGGTCACTAAGGTCATTGGGCAGTGTTCCTACCTTACAGGTTTGTTGTTGGTTATTTATAAGAATCCAGTCTAATATACTTTGTTTGTTGTTGGGTTTGTTTATATGGGTTGGGGAGCTTATGGTATGAGAAAAGTTGTACAGGTTAATATGAGTTGTAAGTTGTTCAGAGCTACACTCTTCCAGTCTATATTAAAGTCATCTAGGACTATGGTTTCTTGTAGGAAGTTTGTAGAACGCCAGCTAAGGATATCTTCTAAGATGTTGGTATTATTACCAGGTGGTAGGTAGATGCAGATGATGTAGATTGATTTATTAGCATTGAGTTGCATTTTAGAGATGAGGATTTCTGAATTATTGTCTAGTGGAAGTTTATATTCTAAAGCAGTAACTTGTAATCCTATTTTATAGAAGATAGCTACCCCCCCTCCCTTCCTGGTTTTACAGTCTAGTCTGAAGATATTATATCCTGGGGGGATGATTTCATTGTCCTGTTGTGGGCTTTAGCCATGTTTCTGTTAGGCATAAAATATCAAATGAGTGTACGTCCAAAAGTGCATGGATGTGGGCAATTTTATTATTTATGCTATATGTGCTAAAATTGGTGTTTAATGAATAAGGCCTTTTTGATGATGAATGTGCCTTAACAATGCTAGTGTGTTTGAGTGAAACAACTTGAAATGCACCACTATCATCATTATTTTTTGTTATTCTATCACAGTCAGGCATATGACATATACACCACCAATTACAGTGATTATAAGCAATTCATATGTCTAAAATGAACTTCTCTCAAATCACTCTGCCATATATTTAAAAAATGAAGACTATTTAGCATATGCATTAGTGCAAGACCAGTTACTTAAGTAAAATTTTAAATATGCTTACAAGTTGATCCTGTCATAACATAATCCATCCCCATTCTAGTTAACTGCCAGGGGATTCAATACAGTTTACATTATAATTTTGACTGTGTGGTCATTGTGGCACAATGTGCACATGGCCACAAAAAGTTTTAGATTCAGTAAACTCCATGTAGCGACACACAGTGGTGCACACTCATGTTCAAACACGGAAAATTTTGTGGCATGCCAATTACAGAACAATTAGCTGAGGTTTTTGCTAATGAAGCTAATCAACACGGTGGAGTGGTTCAACAACCTCTAAAGCAACCATGTAAACTCCATATTCATGTTGGCCGTGTATTCCAAAACTTTCTGAATACAGCCATGGAAGGAGTTAACATGGAAATAAGCGCAAGTAAAAGCTCTTACATTTGTACAGAACTGTCCTTAACATGTAATATCATACATATTCTAATCTAATTACACAGGGTAGATGCTAGAAAACCAGTGTACAATCAGAATAATTTCTTTTTAAATGCCATGACATAAATGCAGCTTTGCTCCCCCACCCCCAAATGAAGAATATACTTGTAAGTGATGCAGGCTGCTAAAATGTTTAAACCTCCATGAAACAGAGTCTTATACTGTAATATAAGCATATGCAGGATGTAGCTGATAGATTACAGTATTCCTCTGTTATAATATTGGTCTCCAGTGCAGTTTCCCTGCCTACATGGTTACTAGCCATATAAATTCCAGGCTATCAGCACAGTGAATATGCAAATGAGGTCAAAACTGATTAGAATTGCTGAATCTCAAAAAAAAAAAAAAAAAGAGCAACCGTGTAGGGATGTTCACTTAATGTAGGTACTTCCACAGTGTTGAAGTTGAAGGCATGGCAACAGTAATGCTGACATCAACATTACTGTGAAGGGTGAAAGTGCATGTAAGCAGTGCACAATTCCCAAGTTCTGTGTCATCCTCATTATTTGGTTGTTAAAATATCTGGTTTACTTTTTTTTTTCTTTTTTTTTACTTTGCCATTGTTTGCATGATATGGGGATTAGTGGATTTACAAAAAAGAGAGGAATGAATGGCAGGTTTCTCTATGTTGTTATGCAACTATTCCTGTGACAGCACATCTATGTGTTAAGGCTGGAATATAGATGGTTCTGGGTTTAACTACAGGGTGTGCAACCTCTCCTTCACTTTTTATGATACATTTTGTGCAACATCATGAGCGCTGAGGAAATATCAATTTTGCCTATGCTTAACTTATTTATGCAAAGGTGCACAGAGGTGCGTGGAGGTGCACAGGTCTATATTATATTATCGAAAAGACAGGTCAGCAAACGGCGCTTGCATCAAAAATTCCATTCAGCAAATTTGCTCTTATGAGGGGCTGTACCACTCACCCCCCGCTAATTATATATACTAACTCCGAAATCACACTACAGTGAGGAAAAGGAACATTTTCTGATCTTCACTGTACTGTGATCTCACTATGAACAGTTTGCTGAACAGTATTTTTGACTTAAGTGCTATTTGCTGACCTGTCTTTTCAATAATATAATACAGACCCGTGATACGCATAACATACTAATTAGCAAGCAACAGGTGTGTTTAATAAATGCTATTTATAGCATAAGAAGGTGAATTGCAATTTAGTTACCCAATCCAACATGGTGGAGCTATTCAACACTGTATAAAGTATCCATGAAGCCTCCATCCTGGTTTTTCCTTTATCCTTGAATACTATTGAAGTAGAGATAAGGACATTATAACTTACACCATTCTTTTGGCTGCTGCAGCTATTCTACATCTGCATGTGCTAGAGGCTGAAGCCAATGCTGCTGGTGCTGCTGACAATAGGCCTAGGCTGAGAAGGAGAAGAGTGTTCCGGCCCAGAGTAACTTTCCAGGTGCTATGTGAGCTGGAGATTGTAGGGTGCTACAGGGTGGCCAGGGACACATTACAAGAACTCTATGAGCTCTGCTACCCTCAACTCAGAGGCAGTGCCAACCCATCCCAGTGGAAATTAAGGTATGTGTAGCTCTTATAGTATTAACTGCTGGTACTTCTCAAAGACCAACTAGGGACATGATGAGCATGTCACAGGCATCAGCCTCCAGGATCGTCCACCAATTTCTGGGTGCCATGCTCATACATGCCAGTGAACATATATTTATCCCTGTACTTCTGAAGAGAGGGTCAGCAATATGGAACTGTTTTACCATATAGTGCACTACCCTGAAGTACTGGGTGCTATATATTGTACTCTTGAACACATTAAGGCACCACCTGGTGAGCAGGGTAGAATCTACATTAACCACAAGAGATACTGCTGCATCTACTGCCATGTTGTGTGTAATGCCCATGGAATTATCTTGAATGTGTGTGCTGGCAAGCCTGACAGTTATCATGACTCCCATATCTGGTACACATCACAGCTGTACCAGATGTTTGCTAGTGGGGACAACCCACAGGGCCATTTACTGGGGGATGCTGGCTATACCCTGGAACTGTGGCTGATGACACCCATCAGAATTGCACACACACCCATGGAAGAATGCCATAATGAGGCACAAGCTCAAACTAGAAACATTATAGAACATGTGTTTGGACTTCTGAAGTCACAGTTCCAGTGCCTAGATATATCCTCTGGAGGCCTGCAGTATAATCCACATACATGTACACAAATATTCACAGTATGTGCTATGCTCTACAATCTGATCCTCTGGAAACAGCTGTAGCAGGATCGGTACGGAGAAGGGACACACATCCCTCCACCAATGCCTAGGTCAACACAGCCACAGTCAGAGGAGGACTCATAGAAGTAACCCCCAGCTGCTGTCCCTGTAGGAACACGTAGGAGTGCTCAGTATGCCCTTACTTTGGCTAAGGGACAATGCATGACACACAATCACTGATCACCTAGAGACCTAATACCTTTCTCCTTCTCACATACATAAAGTAAAATCGATACCAGACAGCTCACATAACATTTACTTTACCTCCCCATGTATTGGCTGTGTACTGCATGCATCAAACAGAGTCAACCCTGAACTAAAGGTGCATCAACTCCTGCATTTGCAAGGTAAGTGCTGAACCTATAGTGTATTATTTAATAATATTATTGCATATCCTTGTATTTCCTAACTTGGTATAGTAAGAAAGTAAATAGTGGGCATTAATATTATGGCATATCCTTGTATTTCCTAATTTGGTATAGTGAGAAAGTAAATAGTGTGAATTAATATTATGGCATATTCTTCAATTTCCTAACTTGGTATAGTAAGAAAGTAAATAGTGTGGATTTGTGCAGAAAGTACCTTAACATATGACACCAGACACTTATTTTACTTACATTTGTCCATTAGTAATTAGTAGGCCTTAGGCATGAAAAATTCACACAGGTTCATAGGTTGGTACTAGTCTATCAGCCCTAGGGCCTATACAAGCCTAGCCATAACAATTCCCTGGCTATTTCTTCCCACACTATTTACTTCCCTGGACCCCTGTCTAGCAGGGCAACTGACTTGATCCCCGGGATGAATTTCCTTTCTCCCATCCAATCTTCAAGGTTCCTTTTGAAGAGGGCCAAAGAGGCACTCTGCTTGACATGTATGGGCAATCTATTCCAGAGTCTGGGGAGTCTCTGGGTCAGGAACCTTTCCCTCTAGCATGTTTTGTTTATTGTGATGACAAGGTTTAGATCCCTGGAGCATGTGGCTCTAAGGGAATGGGATTTCTTTAAGTGTAGCATGTTCAACAGCTCTGTGTTTGACATGGCCTTGTATGTTAAGCAGAGATTGCCTCTGAGTAGACGATATGCGACAAGAGTATAGCTGGAGTTTTTTAAGGCAGTCAGCGTAGGGCATCTGCTTTAGGCCTGATATTCTTTTAGTGAGGTATTTCTGCGGCCTTTCCAGTTGTTGCAGATGTCTTGAGACGTACATACCAAATGGGGCTTTGTATTCTATAATGGGTCTAATGAGGGATGAGTACAGTGGGACAATGACCTCCTTTTTTTCTGGATGAAAAGCCCTTAGTGATGAGGTGTGCCACATAGAAGGATTTCCTGACTGTTGTGGCGATGTGGTTATCGAAGGTGAGACCACTGTCCACCTGTGTCCCTAAGTCTCTTATCACACTTTCGGTGTTTAGTGTACTGCCACCTATATGGTAATTCACGGGTACATGTTTTTTCCCAAAGGGGATAACTATACATTTCTTGGCATTGAGCTTGAGCCCATTGCTCTGGCACCAAGCATCTGTTTCTGTAAGGCCCTTTTGTAGAGTATCCACATAATTTGGGGATTCAATAATAGCTCCCAGTTTGCAGTCATCTGCGAACTTTGTTAGCCAGTCATACTTCTGAAAAATTCTGATGTTCCCTGCATGGCCTCAGTTTAGCACCATACCTTTGTATTGATAAATAATTAAAGACAGAAGTTAGAAAGTGATGATACACATTGTAGTTTCAAACTTTAGACTTGTTTGTGTTATAACAGTAACTGAGCTTGGTCCCCCCAAAAAAAAGAGTATACTCTTGTTCCTGCCATAACATTAAGTCAGTGATGCTACCCCCCAAAAGAATAGTATATGCATGTCTGTGCCATCCAGACTGGACTGCATATCATATTATTCCCAGTTACTATCCTCTCACATGTTGGGGCTAATGATATAGAATAGCTTACACACTGCATGTGTTAGATAACCAATGAATGATCAAGAAACACAGCAAGGTAACACAGAGCTGTATATCTGTAAGCATAATTATGACAGGTCATGTGATTACTAACTGCTGTATGTCCAAAGATATTAAAAATAATTAAATGTACAAATCACAGCTGATGGTTTGATAGCAGTGTACTTTCTGAAGCAGTTGGTTATGTGAAGAATGACTTCATTTCAAAACTGTTTGTGTGGCAAAGAGGACTAAGGCATTCCCCTATTTTCTGAAGCTGTATTGGGGTGACAGTTCAAATCCTGACATATGTAGATATTTGTTATGTGTTCTATCAGTATTTCTGTGGTTTTCCAGATTTTGTATATGTGTTCCTTAGTTTTAGTATCTTTTCCCCTTTGTCTTCTTTTAATTCTAGTTTTGTGTGATGTGCAGCATCCCAAAAAATGGTTTGGCTAAGCTTATCTTGTTTGCACGATGCACAACATTGTGGGAACAGGGAAAAAACAGATTGCCTAGAAAGCAGACATCCAAAAATAGAAAATGGATACATTCAATTAATGCTCTTAGCCATTGTGAAAAGCCAGCCTGGAGTACAGATGAGACCGGGATATAGTACCAAAATTAGCAATACGGCTCATGTTTGCACACTGCTTCCTTACATGCAAATAGGCCTACCTTGCATGTGTTTACCATTGTGCAAATTCAATGCCTGTTGCACTTTGGAATTGTATATATGATATTTTATTATTGGTGTTTATTGTCCATTTCCTTTGTATGACATAAAACTACATGTGGAAATATTGCAAACTAAAGGCACAATATAACTATATGTCATATATTTATAATACATCCATTTGCCCTCTCCCCCCCACCAAACCACCCCAAACAAGCACTATAACCCTGGGTTCATATTACTTTTTCTACACGTATATCAACCACAATGCAAGGTGTTATACATAATGTTGTGTGCTCACTCATGGACAGGGCCACCTGGTAATGCTCACAACCTTGCTCTGTAAAACTCAAACAGCCAAGCATATTGAATTAGGATACTTATGGTGATACACAGCTAGGATTCCAAACAGCCTACTGCTATTAGACTACTAGCCTCAGATGACACTATGAGGCAATATAACTCTGCAGGCCTGCCAACCTCTTGTCTCCCACATGGCCTGTAAATGTCATCTACTATAAGTTCACCTGCAGTTGTATCAAAATCAGATGTGTGCCATGGCATGTGTGATAAGTACTGTAATTTGTGTCCTTAGATAGGTAGGGGTTCTATTCTTACTGTAGTAAACTGGGTGTGTGTGTGTGTGTGTGTGTGTGTGTGTGTGTGTGTGTGTGTGTGTGTGTGTGTGTGTGTGTGTGTGTGTGTGTGTGTGTGTGTATGTGTCTACATAGAAGAGCAGAAGTGTGTATCCCATGGTTACCTCTCCAGTGGCACGGCTTGCTAGTTTTTTGAGACTTGCACAAGCCTACACATCAATTTCTTGCAGGCCTTCCAACCTCTTAGATAGGCAGGGGTTCTATTCACACTGCAGTCAGATGAGGTGGTTGGTTTCTGTGAGCTGTCATTGGACTTTACAGTGAGCCTTTTAAAGCAGCCTGTGAGACTCTGTTATCTTGTTCTCAGCAGACACTACTGGTGTCATCATCTATAAAGTATTGTCTGACACACTCCAAGTCAGACTACAGCCATGGTGCATTCATTAAGTACTGTGTTCTGTGGTGTGCGTACTTAGCTAGGTAGGGGTTCTATTCTCACTGTAGTCAAATGGGGGGAATGGTGTGTGTGTGTATATATGTGTGTGTGTGTGTGTGTGTGTGTGTGTGTGTGTGTGTGTGTGTGTGTGTGTGTGTGTGTGTGTGTGTGTGTGTGTGTGTGTGTGTGTGTGTGCGTGTGTGTGCGTGTGTGTGTGTGTGTGTGTGTGTGTGTGTGTGTGTGTGTGTGAGCTGTTGCTGGCCTTTACAGTGAGTGTTTTACACCAGGCTGTGGGATACTGTTATCTTGTCCTGGACACATGCATGTCTGTCATTACTAAGTTATAAAGTAAACAAAAGAAGCTGCTCTCTATAAATATAAAAGTGAGAATGCAGAACTGGAAGACCACCCTTCTCAGCTTAAACAAGCAAATAAGACAACTTGTGCAATCTCTCACCCCAACCCTTATTGTGTCTTTTGCTTTTTTTTCATTTTTTTCTTTTGCTCACAGCACAGTGGGGTAGACCTGGTCCACAGTATCCCCTGCCCCCACTCCACTGGCTATGGCGCCAGGACCCAGCAATTCTCAGCCATAACCTGGTAGTACCCCTTGAGCTATCCCTACACTACCTGGCTCCTCAGTTACTTCTGCCCTAGAGGACAGGCCTGTGGTTCCCTCCAGGAGCAGTGGCAGAGGGGGTGATTTTATCACCTGAAAAGAACTACCAGGGATGGTGCATAGGACTGTGTGCCACACTGTGGGCGTGCACCTACATGGGATGGAAACACTGCTCTCCATCATTGTACTGAATAAAACAATGAGAAGCAGATGTCAGACACTGTAGTCATCAGTGTATTGAGGTGACAGTGATGACAGTCCAGTGAGTGAGGACTCAGTTTTCATTGTCACCCAGCTTGATGTCCATGAGTTTGTGAGGTCCACACCCTTACCCCAACCATGGTGTTCTTCCACCTCTTGTGTTCTTCACTGTCCCTCTGTTTTGTCTTATATGTCCTGTCTGTCAGCAGTTGCTTCCTTACCTTGTCAACTTACCTGCCTTAGACATACCTATGTCCCTTCCCCAACATTCCTCTCTCTCTCTCTCTCTCTCTCTCTCTCTCTCCAAAAATAAAAAAGGACACCTGTCCAAAAAAAGTTTCATACATAGACCTCCATGTCGCAAACATGTTTTCTTGACAAACTTGATTCCATCCAATTGGCTATACAACATGATTACATTGTTGTCACCCCTCTCTCTGGAGGTGACAGTCCAAATTCAGCTAATCACCTGCACATATAATCAGTTTTTCAGGGTACATTCTCAGTATACAACATATATTCATAATACATACATCTGCTGTCCAACCCCAAGAAATACAACCATGGGGGCTCAGTATTTTTACACAGATATATCAATCACACTAGAAAGTGTAATATATAATATTGTGTGCTCCCTCATGGACATGGCCAGTTGGTGGTGCTGACAATCTTGATCTGTTAAACTCAAACATTCAACTATGCTCAATAAGGGTGCTTGTGTTTTTATGCAGCTAGGCTTCTACACACCTAGGACACATTTTACAGTTAGGCTACTGGCCTCATATGAACCTATGAATCTATGTACCTATGCAGGCCTAACATCACTTCCTGCTCTCTCTGATCCATCTGATTGGGTCTAGCATTACTGTTACCATGGTTTCCAGGGGAATATGGCTATACCTGCCCTTTTACATACTCATTGAGATCTCTTTTTAGTTTATTGCATTTTCTGAGATACGTTTACGAACAAAAAGTGTCCACTTTACTAAATATATTGTTATAGTTAGTTAAAAACCTGTCAAATAATAAATCCTTTTAAATGAATTCATTATTTTCATCCAAGGTTTTTGTTAAACTGTCTAGGGTTCGTGTGTTATGTTTTACCATAATTTCCATCAGTTCAATTCCAACCTTCTCAAAAAATTCATGCAGTTCTTTAAGCATGTCTGAATTGTTTTCAGACCCATTAGGATATTTTCACATTCTCAGTCCAAGTGGAACCTGTTGTAGCTCAATATTTCTTTCAAGATATGAATTCTCCATCTGCAATCTCTTGAAAGAAATCAGGTCTTTTTCAAGTAAACCAAGCCGATCTACCATAGATAAATGTTTTTGTTGTCCAACAAAATTTGGGACTGAACCCTCACAAAAGTTAAACCCATTAGTTTTCCACTCTGCAAGAACCACTGCTGCTCCTATGGAATCATCCACTCTTAAACCACCAGAATTGTCCATTTCTCTGGGCTGGGTAGCCTGCGAGCCCCTAGTAGCTTGTGTTAGAGGCAAATCCAAGCGGCCAAAAATACTAGAGGCACCACTCTGCTTATCAATCAACTATTTTATCTGAATAGTGTGCATTGCTAGCTGCTGATTAATTTGTTGCAGCAGCTCCATAATGTCCTTGTTAACTGTGGATCCTTCCATGCTGTAAAGGATAAACCAAATAACAATACCTCCAACTCCAAACCACAACTGGAACCAGTGAAAAACCTTCACAGCAACTGGTAAAATCCAAAAAGCTTTATTGTATCACACGCCAGTTGAGCGCTTTCTTCCCTATTGAAAGGACATTTATTGATGGAAATAGTTAAAGACCCCAGCATCCATGTCATGAAAACAGATAAGGGACGTGGCATGGTGATTATGGATTCTGGGGATTATTCTAATGCTATGAATGCTTTATTAATGGAAGAAGTATATGAGGAAAGTTCAATTAATGAAATCAATCTTATGTATAGAACTGTTGATTTGAGGTTGGAGGACATGGTGCTGGAAGGGCGGCTAGATGAAAAACAGTATAATTATGTACGAAATGATCACCCTATGGTGTCTAATATATTTGGTATCCCCAAAATTCCTAAGGGGTTGATTAACCCAAAGTTTAGACCCATAGTAGCTGGAAAGCGGGGAAAGACCTGCTTTATTAGTAAAATTTTGGACACACAGTTACGCAAAGGGTTGGAATGTTTTGATGATACTTGTAGGGATTCTTGGCATTTTTTTAGAAAAGTTAAACAGCATCTGTACATGTAAAGACAAAATACTGGTTACCATTGATGTATGCGATTTGTTTACTGTCATTCCACGTGAGACTGGCCTTGAATGGCTGGAATATTAGTAAAAACAAGCACATACAACAAGGACACCATTAATATGTTGCATGCTTTGATGGAAATTGTACTGAAAAACAATTACATTCATTTTGAGGGACAGTACTTTAAGCAGGCTACAGGTGAAGCCATGGGGGCAGCTTGTGCCCCCATTTTTGCAAATTATGTGATGTCATTCTGGGAGCAAGACTATGTCTTCAAGAGTGGATACAGAGAGTATATTATGTGTTGCACTCATTTTTTGGATGACATATTTCTTCTATGGAAAGGTAGTATAGGGTTACTGCAAACCTTTTTTGACTATATTAATGCCAATGTGGAATTTTTAAAGTTTACCTATGAATATAGTGTGGAAGGTATAGCATATCTTGATGTGGGCTTAAAGATTGATAAGGAAACTGCAAAACTTACCTCTGGCATCTATCGTAAACCTACTTTTTCCAATTCATATTTGAATTTTGATAGTTGGCATCCTTATGTACAAAAAAAGTCCATCATTAAGGGACAGCTCATAAGGGCTGCTAGAATGGTGAGTGAAGATGCCACATTTAGGGAAGAAGTGAGGTTTATATCAGAAATGTTTTTGAAGAGGGGATATCCTAATGGTTTAGTGGCAGTGGTGGCCAAAGAGGTGTTTAAAAAGAGAGCGGATGGCATTTACCAACTCATTTTGGGCAGGCCTGATCGGAATAATGGCAGAGGTCAGGTAGCCTATCAGGTCAGAAAGGAGGAGCCTGATAGGAAGCTTAGTTTTATTACCACTTTTAATTTGGATGCAGATGGAATTGTCGAAATACTCAGGCGTAATTTGGTAATTTTGTCATATGATCAACGTATTGTGCAAAAGGTAGGATCTGCTCCTGTGATTGTCTTTAGGAGGAACAGATCATTCAAAACTTTGTTAGAATCAAAAGGAAATGAAGGAGTGGTTATTTCTAGCAGAAAATGGGGGAATTTTAAATGTGGAATGGGGAATTGTTGTATGAATATAGGAGAGACCCCAGAGTATTTGAGGCTAAATGGACTGTATATACACATTTCAGGGCACTTTAACTGTTGCAGTAAGAATGTGGTATATGTGGCTAGATGCCAGTCATGCCCGGCTTTTTATGTGGGCAAAACCTGTAGATGATTTAAGGACAGGTTTAAGGAACATTTATTGGATATAAGAAACAACAAAGTGACTAACGCCTTAAGTAGACATATATCTGAGAATAAGGACCACATTTTTAAGTTTTCTGTAATGCAACAGTTGGTTAAGGACCCTCAGGGTAGACTACTGGATGTACATTTAGATATATGTGAGTTAAGGTGGCAGTTAAGGCTGAATGCTACCCAGACACCTGGTATTAATGAAAATGTGAATATGGCATGTCTTTTGAAGTAAAAAAATATTTTAGGGTAACATAATTAGTTTTAGGCATTTGAGTGAATATTTTTTTAAAGTTTTTATAGTGAACATTAATTTATCTGATATGTAATTGCCATGTAATGTTTTGAACTGTTATATACACATAATTGCTATATGCATCTTGTTTTTATGTCTCTGTAGTTTTTTTATGTAAGTGTTTAGTATAATTAATTGGTTAATTGGGTTCTTCTTTACATAAAAGGGCTTGGTTGTAAAACTGAAACTGTTCTGATGAAGTCCCTTCAGTAGGGAAGAAAGCCCTCAACCAGTGTGTGGTACAATAAAGCTTTTTGGATTTTACCAGTTGCTGTGATGGTTTTTCACTGGTTCCAGTTGTGGTTTGGAGTTGGAGGTATTGTTATGTAGGCTATCCTCCCCTGCCACAAGAGTCTACACCACAAACCTTCCTAATGCAAAATAACTGGTTTGGAGTGCAAGTGCTTAAGCCATAACAAAGAGACTTAGAACAACAGCCACAATAGGCATTCAGCCAGCAATTCCAAGCTCAGAAGGGCAGAAGCTACCCTCTCCTCCCACCAGAGTGTAGACTGCAAAACACATAATGTAAGACAATTGGCCTGAAGGCCAACTGCTTAAGCCAAAGGTAATAGGCTTAGAATAATAGTTACAATGTAGTGTGATGCCAGACAGCTC
Organism: Protopterus annectens; assembly: GCF_019279795.1. Lineage (NCBI taxonomy): Eukaryota > Metazoa > Chordata > Ceratodontiformes > Protopteridae > Protopterus > Protopterus annectens. The sequence goes on along the minus strand of NC_056732.1, from coordinate 1,248,391,409 downwards.
AGAGTGGCATGTCTTTTAATATACCCACATACATTGTCATGGTTAGTAGGCTCTATGTTATCTTGATGAGAAAGCCCAGTGGTCTGTCCAGCTGCTGCATGCGTCTGGTGATGTTCTTGCAAAAATACACCATTATATTGTATTACTGTTCTGATGAGTTTGACTGCATTGCTGTCATACAATTCTGAGATCTGAATGTGATAGCATTTCTTGCGATGTGCACCATAAACATGTACTGAAAAAAAATAAAGAGAAAGGTTATGAAGTAATGACACACATTGCAGTTCCTGACTTCACAACTCTTACAAGACAATACACTAGAAAGTACTGTCATGATAATGCTATCCATTGCATCATTTGGCAATGCAAATATAACTGTCCAGTACAATTATGAGTTCAAGAACACACATGCAGATATACTAAGCACTAATGTAGCTATGCACCCTTTGCATCACACACAAAGTTTTTGTATCCCTGAGTCCAAATGAGAGAAAACAAGGATATAGTATAGTTATTTGCACAGGATGCTGTGGGGGGGGGGGGGCAGGAGGCCTAGGCTGGCACAAAAGTTCGGTGAGTGTGTGTGTGTGTGTGTGTGTGTGTGTGTGTGTGTGTGTGTGTGTGTGTGAGAGAGGGAGAAAGGGAAGCAGGCAGGCTATGGGTGTGTGTCTGTAGGGGTCCTCCATGTGAAAGTGGTGTGTGAGAGTCTGCATGAATACAGCCAAGCTCAGTGCTAGCTCTACATCTTGGTATGTTGGACAGGTGTAGCTATGCAATTTAGAGTTGGCAGTTTATCTTTGTTGCCCCAACCATGGGAACTGGCTCTGCCAGGAGTTGCACTGGCACCTCCACTCTCAAGGTCAGATGGAGTGCTTCTGCATGAACGATGTCTGTTGGACATGCTGCCTTCATGGGAATGCCCAGGACCATGACACCATGGCCTTCCACAACTGGGTGTGGACAACATACTCCCCAATGGACCAGCAGAAGTGCTGCCACAACAAGACCATAACCGGAAATAGCCATGTTGGCTCTCAGCAGATGTTGTGGCTCACCTATGCCCATGAAGATGCCATTCCCCTCCCATCACAGACACTACTAGTTCCATGACAGACACCCCTCATTCCAAAGTGTCATTCATCCGATCCAGGGAATCAGTGACACGGTGGAGGCAGTCATGCATGTCAGATTGTGCCACATCCACAACCCTGAGCATTTCTCTGGAGCTTCTTTCTGAATGTGACTGTGCCTCCATGATGACCCTAAACATACGTTGAGTGACACAGGAAGAGACACATGCAGCAGGTAGAGGAGGGACAGCAGGCCTCCTCTGAGCACCCCTATCAACTCTCTTGCATGGCACCTAGCCAACACTTTGTCTATTGACAGACTCAACAGGCACTAAAGGTGCAGTAACCACACTTCCTTGCTCAATGTCATCACCTGCCAGCTGTCCTGTCAGTGGACTGGCTGTGTTTGGGGAAAAAGAAGGGGTGGCTAGATGTCAACCTCTGTGTCAGCTTCAACATCAGCACCCCCAACTGTGCCTCAGTTTCATCACCATCATCATCAGTGTCTGATGAGACACTGACATCAGGTGGCACAGAGCCCACACTCCCACTATATGATCACCTGTGATAAAAAGGGAGAAACTCAGCCATGCATTAATGCATGCATTACTATGATGCAACATATGCTAAATGACTAACAGTGCTACCACTATTAAAGAGAGTACAGTAATGCACACAGCAGGTCTAAAATGACACATTAGATTTCTAGAAATTGACCTGCAGTAGTGAAATAACTTGATCTGGCTTACACGTGCAAGACATCTACATTGCTGGTTTCCTGACAGTCTTAAAATAAGTTAACCAAGAGATAAGGCCAACATCATCACATTTAACAGTAAGAAAGAAGGCACTACATGTGCTCCTCTCAATCTGTATGATGTGTTACTTTAACAAGAATGTGGCTGACAATTCCAAACTGAGCTTATCACTGTCCTAATATTCACTCCTCCCCCAAAAACACATTTGACACAAAAGTAACTTTTATTTCAATTGTTTTGCTATCCAATATTATTGAAGTGGTCATACAACAAAGCCTACATGGAAGCTCTTCATGGGACTGATAAGGAGGTGCACCCATATCAATGACATATTGTGAGTCACTCTGCTGTAAGCTGTCCTGTGTCATAAGATTAGCCAGAAATTCCTCATTGGGGATGAGAGGAGGTTTTGCAGCAGGCCCACCCCCCGGTTACTCTCTGGTCTTGGGCAACAGCAGCTGCAAGCCTCCATGCAGATACGAGCATGTCAGTGGTCCTGTGGCGCACCTGCTCCTAAATATGGCTGTGGATGCCAAGGCATTTATACTAGCAATGATTTGCTGCCATATCCTCAGCCTCTCTGGCATATTGGGACAACCCCTTCAAAGAAGAAAAGCAGAGTGTTGATGTAGCTCCTCCACTATTATTGTGTTTTCTTTCTCAGTGAAGGGGTCTGAGACTCAATGACAGTTTCAGTCCTAAAATACAGCAGAACAATAATACACACATAACTTCAAAATAACTGTTGCCAGATAAAAGAGTTAAGGTAGGCAGTCAGTAGTACCCAGTAGAAAAACAACACACATGACGTACGTGAAATATTAACAACACACAGGATGCAAAAGAAGGAGAATAGCAAGGGCAAAATATCCCTCTATGTGCCATAGCAGTAACTCAGCTGTTCCACCCAAACAAAAAATTGTCTATTCTAGTTTGTGACATAACAGTAACTTCTCTTTGCTTCCCCACCCACTAAATAACAGGCACATAAACTGTTTTTCTAATAAAACACATTTGAAATGTTAAACATGCATTCAAAGGAGCTGTCTTTGATACATTTGTGCATATGTATCACACAGCTTACTATTTTCATGTACTGTTAATCATTTGTATCTCTAAAATGGCTTGACAAACATGACCATGCCATCAGTACACTTCTAACTAATGCATACAGATAACAGTGTAAAAGTCTATGCTTTACATTATTCATTTATATATTCAAGCACATGCATTATGTATGTCGAAAAATGACACCATACCTGCTGGAGTTCAATACCCCTCTGTAAAGATAGCTTGAGAAATATTTTGCTTTGCTGAACATGTAGCAAGTATCCTCATCATCAGTTCGGCTAGCTACACATTTGCCTTTTTATAATGGAGTAGATTAATGGACTGTATCTGTCTAGGCTGTGTTTCAGAGATGCTAATTACAGCATAAGCAGATGAATTGCATGCAAATCAACCAATCTGGTGGAGCTATCCAAAAAGTTATAAAGCAACCATTTAGACTCCATGCTGTTTTTTTCCTGTGGATTTCAAAAGTAGTGGAGTACAGACACAGAAAGACTACACAGGCAGAACATTAGGAGCTCCTGCAGCTGTTTACTTCCATTTGTATGTGCTACAGGCTGCAAGCAATGTTGCTGCTGCTGCTGCCAATAGGAATAGGCCAAAAGAGAGAAGAGTTTTCAGGCCACTTTAACTTATCACAGCATACACGACATGGACGTTGTAGAGTTCTACAGGGTGGACAGGGGCACAATACAGGAACCCTGGGGCCTCTACCATCCTCAACTCAGAGCCACAGCCTTTACCTTTCTATGTATTGGCTGTGTACTGCTTGCACAGAGTCACCCATAAAATAACACAGTGTCAACTGCAGCATTTACAAGGTAATTCCTGAACATGTACTGTATTGTATAATATTATGACATGTCCTTGTATTTCATCACTTGGTACAATAAGCAAGTACGAGGTAGGAGATTTGTACAGAAATTAATGTGACGTGACAGCAGACAGTTATTTGGTTTGTATGAGTCTCTTAGCATGTAGTAGGCCTCAGGTCTCAAATATTCACATATTGATACCTCCGCAAAGTAATGATGATCACTGCCTGCCCTCAGTTTAGCACCATACATTTCAAATGGGAAATTATAAAAGAGAAGTTCAAAAGTAATGAGACACATAGCAGTTTCCAGCTTCACTACCAACATAAGATCAAACTGGCAGGATGCAAAACAAGGAGAGTAACAAGAGCAAAATAGCCTCATTTGTGCCATTACAGTGGCTCATCCTGGTGCCACCACCCTTGAAAAAATATTCTACCCTTGCATGCTGTGTGACAAGAACCCACCTTTGCTCACCACCCAAAAATGCACTCTATGCTTGTTTGTGGCATCCAAACTTCCATTAATTTGAGGGCAACTGCTTATCATATTGTCCACAGTGAATATCTTCACACATTTTAAGGTAAATGATATAGACAGGCTTACACTCTGCATGTCTATGAGTACTGGTCAGGTAACTGATGAATGACCAAGAAACACAGAAATGTAGTAGACAGCTGTATATTTGCAAGGAATAATCATAGCAGATTGTGCTATCAGTAAGTGCACTACATTTAAGTATATTACATATAATACATTTACAAATAGCAGGTCATGTCTTGATATCAGTGTACATTTATTTGCACTTGATTGTGTGAGGAATTGCATCATGTATTTGCTGTAAAGGTGTTTGTGGGGCAAAGATGGATAAGTCTGCCCTTCTTTTTTGTGACAGTGCAGTGCAGTGAGAGTTGGGATCCAGACCTATGTATTCATATCTCATATGTACTAACAGTTTCTACTCTGCATGCATAGATTGATTTTCTGCATTTTAACTAATTCTCCATGATTTATACTTTTTCCTTTTTGTTTTTGGAGGGGGGCATTGTTTGCATGATGCGCCTCTTAGCACAAATGGCTTTGGCTATGCGCATTTTGTTTGCATGTAGAGTTGCACTGCACAAACAGCATGAGTGGGTCACCGAGATAGCAGACAGGACTCAGACACCCAGATACATACACCAGATACATTCAATTAATGCTATTGGCCATCTCGTAAACACATTTCCTGGCAGCTCCCACTCTCGTGCAACATGTTTGCTCAATGGTAAGCAATTTGCAAAACATTCTTATTTTGCAAATTCAGAAAGTCCACACTCCCAGTGTGCGCAATACCCACAGTTGGTGGGAAAACATCATTCTACATTGTTCTTCATCTGTGATAGGCATGGTTGGTGTTCCTGGAGAGTTTTTGAGATTCTGTGCTCAAAGATGGGATGACCAGGAATCCAAAGTGTTTGGTGGAGTCCTTGTGAATGAACATGGACCCAGGCTATTGCAGAGGGGCTATAGTGACTCAGGTTACAAGGCAGATGCATGGATTAGTCTGTCCTGGGCTCTGATCAGTGCTACCATTATCCCCCACACTGGTGAACAATGTAGGAATGACTTCAGAGACCTTAGTATGAGGAAGAGGGATATACGTGAAATACTAACAAAAGACAGGATGCAAAATGAGGAGAGTAGCAAGGGCAACATATCCCTGTATGTGCCATAGTATTAACTGAAGTTTGCCATCCCCCACAAGAACAGTCCATTCTAGTTTGTGACATACAAGTACTTCTCTTTGCTTCCCCATCCACTAAAAAACTGGTACATGAACCATTTTGCTAATAAAACACATTTAAAATGTTAAACATGCGTTCAAAGGACCTGCTCTTGATACATTTGTACATATGTATCACGCAGCTTACTATTTTCATGTACTGTTCATCATTTGTCCCTCTAAAATGACTTGATAAATGGCCATGCCATTAGTACACATCTAACTAATGCATACAGATAACAGTGTAAAAGGCTTTGCTTCACATTATTCATTTATATATTCCAGCACATGCATTATGTATGTGAAAAAATGACAGCATACCTGCTGGAGTTCAATGCTTCTCTGTAAAGATAGCTTGGGAATATTTTGCTTTGCTGAACATGTAGCAAGTATCTTCACAATCACTTTGGATATCTACACATTTTTATGGTGGGGTACATTAATGGACTGCAGCTGTCTAAGCTGTTTCAGAGATGCTAATTACAGCATAAACAGCTGAACTGCATGCTAAATAAACCAAGCTGGTGGAGCTATTCAAGAAGTTATAAGGCAACCATTTAGACTCTATGCTGTTTTTACTATGGATTTCAAACGTAGTGGAGTACAGACACAGAAAGTCTACACAGATAGAATGTTAGGAGCTGCTGCTGCTGTTTAACTCCATTTGATTGTGCTACAGGCTGTAGGCAATGCTGCTGCTGCCAATAGGCCTAGGCTGAGACAGAGAAGAGTTTTCAGGCCACTTTAACTTATCACAGCATACATGACATGGACATTGTAGAGTGCTACAGGGTAGACAGGGGTACAATACAGGAACCCTGTGGCCTCTGCCATCTTCAACTCAGAGCCACAGCCTTCACCTTTCCATGTATTGACTGTGTACTGCTTGCACAGAGTCATCCCTGAAATAACACTGTGTCAACTGCTGCATTTACAAGGTAATTCCTGAACATGTACTGTATTGTATACTAACAATATGACATGTCCTTGTATTTCATCACTTGGTACAGTAAGCAAGTACAAGGTAGGAGATTTGTGCAGAAATTAATGTCACGTGACAGCAGACGGTTCTTTGGCTTGTATGAGTCTCTTAGCATGTAGCAGGCCTCAGGCCTCAAATATTCACATATTGATACCTCTACAAAATAATGATGATCACTGCCTGCCCTCAGTTTAGCACCATATATTCCAAATGGGAAATTATAAAAGAGAAGTTCAAAAGTAATGAGACACATAGCAGTTTCCAGCTTCCCCACCAACATAAGATCAAACTGGCAGGATGCAAAACAAGAGAATAACAAAAGCAAAATAACTTCATTTGTGCTATTACAGTGGCTCATCCTGGCTCCACCACCCTTGAAAGAATATTATACCCTTGCATGCTCTGTGACAAGAACCCACCTTTGCTCACCACCTAAAAATGCACTCTGTGCTTGTTTGTGGCATCCAAACTTCCATTAATTTGAGGGCAACTGCTTATCATATTGTCCACAGTGAATATCTTCACACATTTTAAGGTAAATGATATAGACTGGCTTACACTCTGCATGTCTATGAGTACTGGTCAGGTAACTGATGAATGTCCAAGAAACAAAGAAAGGTAGCAGACAGCTGTATATTTGCAAGAAATAATCATAGCAGATTGTGTTATCAGTAAGTGCACTACATCTAAGTATATTATATAGAATACATTTATAAATAGTAGGTCATGTCTTGATATCAGTGTACATTCAGTTGCACTTGATTGTGTGAGGAATTACATCATGCATTTGCTGCAAAGGTGTTTGTAGGGCAAGATGGATAAATCGCCCCTCCTGTTTTGTGACATTGCAGTGCATTGAGAGTGTTGGGATCCAGACCTATGTAGTCATATCACATATGTACTAAAAGTTTCTGCTCTGTATGTCATAGATTGATTTGCTACATTTTAACTAATTTTCCATGCTTTATACATTTTTCCTTTTAGTTTTTGGAAGGGGGGCATTGTTTGCATGATGCACCACTTAGCACAAATGGCTTTGGCTATGCACATTTTGTTTGCATATGGAATGACACTGCACAAATAACATGAGTGGGTCAACCCAGTAGCAGACAGGACCCAAACAGCCAGAAACATACACCAGATACATTCAATTAATACTATTGGCCAATGAATAAACATATTTTTTGGCAGCTCTCACTCTCGTGCAATGTTTGTGCAATGGTACGTAATGTGCAACACATTCACACATTTCAAATTCAGATAGTGCATACTCCCAGTAAGCATGATACCTGCAATTGGTGGAAAAACATCATTCTACATTGCTCTTAATCTGTGATAGGCATGGCTGGTGTTTCTGGAGAATTTCTGTGTTTCTGTACTCAAAGATGGGATGTCCAGGAGTCCAAAGTGTTTGTTGGACTCTTAGTGAATGATCATGGACCTAGGCTGTGGCAGATGGGCTATAGTGACTCAGTTTACAATGCAGAGACCTGAAATAGTCTGGCCTAGGCTCTGACCAGTGCTACCAGTATCCCCCGCACTTGTGAACAATGTAGGAACCACTACAGAGAACTCAGGATGAGGAAGAGGGATATCCTCAACCTTGGATCAAGGAATGTAGTACTGGGGGCACCGCACAGTTGTGTAAGGATCACTTACAGAGAGTACTTGTCAGAGTTAAAAGCTGGATATAGTCAGGACTGATATGCTTAATGGTATTCTGTTGTGTCCTGTTATTTCTGCAACTGTCACAGACTGGGAACTAAATGTGCAAACCCATGCCACTCAATTGGCATGGATGCGAGACGCATGTTGTATGCATGCATCCCTAGAGTAGTTTATTTTAGCATTAAAAGTTACAAAGTATTTATTTGTGTCATGAATATTTGTGCGCAAAATCGAGAACTATGTATGGGATGATTTTTTTTTTGTTTTGTTTTTTTGTGGGACAGGTGCCCTTTTTTATGAGAGAGAGAGAGGAATGTTGGTGATGGGTTGTAGGAATGTTTGGGTGAGGTACATTGGGCGGCAGGTGAGGATGCAACTGCAGGCAGACAAGACAAACAAGACAAGAGACAAGGAGGGTGAAGGACATGATGTGGGTAAACATCATGGATGGGGACAGGTTGAGAAATCTTGGTCCTACTAGCATTGAGGTGGTTTACAGCGAGATTTTAGTCCTCACACAGTGGACTGTCATCACTGTCACCTCACTGTGCCACTGGCTGCAGTGCCTGATGTCTGTATGTCCTATGGGTGCTCTGCATGAGGATGGAGAGCAGGTGCTCCATCCAGTGTAGGCATGCGCCAATACTGCTGCACACAATCCTTTGCACCATCCTTGGAAGTTCATCACAGGTGATAAACTCCCTCCCTCTGCCACTGCTCCCAGAGGGAACCACAGGCCTGTTCTCTAGGCCAGGAGTACCTGAGAGGCTGGGTAGTGCAGGGGCAGCAGAGGGTATGCTACCAGGTAATGCACCAGATGTGCTGGGCAGCAGTATTGTAGCTGGTAGATTGGAGCAGGTGGGTCCCATGGGACAGTCCTACTCCACTGTGCTGTGTTAAAAAACAAAAGCAAAAATAAACACCAAAAGAAAGAAAATAATAAACTCATAAAAATAGAGAAAAGGGCTTGGGTGACAGAAAAAAGGGAGAACATTAGTAACTTCATACGTTACATAGAAAGCATTGATACAATTATTTGACTCTATTCTGTTACCTTTACTTTTAACACTACAAACTTCTAACTAGTTTCTTACTTGCTTTTAAGACTACCCAGTTTATAACAGAGGCAAACTATAGTACAGACTGTAGCCAGCAATCTTTGATGTATGCATATATTGCACATATGGGTGTTCCAATTATACTAATTACAGTTTACATAGGATCATTTGTGTCACTGGTATAGAGGTATGAAGTTGCATTCCAATAATGATGAAAAGCTAACAGTATTGTACATTTGGGAAGTGTGTTTTCTGAACCCATAACCAATGACTACACTAAAATACTGTACTGTTCTTTTGTCCTACAGACTACTGCATGCATACTTTCCTTTTACAGTTTAGAGATTGATGCATGCTCACTGTTATTTGAGAATATGGCAGCATTGCTTTGTGCTGCAGACTAAAGCATGCATAGTTTATTTTACAGTTGGGTTATGTATGCTCAATTTGATACAACTCTATTAAATACCAACTAAGCGGTCCTTAACTTTTAATGCTACAAAATTACTATGCAAATTATTATTATTATTATTATTATTATTATTATTATTATTAATAATAATAATACCATTTAGACAGTAGTGCTCTGATGCATACATATCACATGCTGCTTGAAATCTTACAAGATGAATCACATCTAGCCTAGCATTTGAGACTCTCTCCTCAGCAGCTGTGGAAAAAAACAGAACAGAACATAATTATAAATACCAGTCTTGACTAAATTCAGCTTTTAACTCTTACAATCACTCACTGAAATTGATACTTACACATCTGTTGAGGTCTCCTGCCTGACATTCCCAGATCCAAAGGTTGAGGGTATCCCACTTCCTCTTCTGGAGGTCATAAAAATGATGTCTGCATTACTCACCTCTGCAGAGGACACCGGTGGCACTGGTTAAGGCCCTGGCAACACTATTCCAGGCTTCAGATTAATATTCTAAGCCTAAATAGCCCTTCTGCAGCAACCTGGGCCCATGCTCTTTAACTAGGAGTCCAACAAAACATCATGGACTCCTGGACACCCCAACACTGCGCCCAAAAGTTCACACCATCTCCAGCAACTCCAGACATGCCTGTCATAATTCAAGCTCAATGTTTAATGAGCATTTCCTGCCAATTCAATTTTATATACTGGTGTTTTTTTCCTATTACACATCTCGTGCTTACTGGGAGTGAACATATTTTGGTTTTGCAACATTTGATGACTTGTGCATCACTTACAACAGAAGCCTTGGTCGAGGAAAAAAGAACTTGCACCTTGCAGGAAATAGCGTAATAAAGATTTTAATAGCCGCTTTCATCAGAAGACTTCATCAGAATATACTATTGGTCAAACAATCCACTTTATATAGCAAACGCTATAATCAATTATACAATTAAAAGAATAATTAAAAATGTATTAATTGAATAACATTCCTTCAGTAACTCTGTCCATACATAACTTACGGTCTTTCAAGAAACATTTGATGTTAATGGCATCGTTTAACCCTGGAAATTTATCAGACTTTAATCTGATTTGCCAAAATGTTTCCCTTTGTTCTACATAATTTTTAAAATCAACCCCCTCCCATCTGATTTGCATACTTCAATAACTGTAAACAAAAATTTCTTAAAATTCTGACAAACTAAAGAGTGCTTAAACAAAGCATTTGTCTCATCATGACATTTGATACTGTACACATGTTCACGGATGCGTGTTTTGAGACACCTGGTGGTCATTCCCACGTAAAAAGCGGGACAAGTACTACAAAAACGAATGTAAATAACACCTTTGGTGCAACAATTTACATGTTCTGGTACTTCAAAAGTTCTGTCAATGGTGTCAATAACTATAACTGGCCCTGGAAAAATGTACCTACACATGTTACATTCAAGACAAGGAAACATACCTTTTTTAGTGGTCTTGTTAGTTTCTAACCATTTGTTATTTTTCTCCAATGCTTTTTTAGTATTAAAGGTGTTTCTAAAAACAAAATTAGGTTTATTACCTAAAACTTTACAAATGTCATAATTACCCTGTATGATCTTCCAATTTTTCTCAAGTAAACCTTTTATTCTGGTACTATCTATACTCATATCTAAGGAACACACCAAATTGTTATTGGTAATAGTTCTGTTTGATCCAATAATTGGAACAATAGCGTTGTTAAGGGTGTTGACATTCAACAAAGCTAGATAATGTGTTTTTCGCTTGCTTAATACTTCATTAATAACATCATCTAACATCTGTTCACCATACCCTCTATTGATAAACATTGTTTTGATCAATTCTATTTCTTTTATCAGGTCGTCCTCCTTTGATGTCATGCGACAAGCCCTAATGAACTGTCCCTTTGGAATATTTCTAATAATGTGTCTTGGATGTCCACTCTTATAGTGGAGGTAACTGTTGGTAAAAGTTTTTTTCGAAATATTCTACTATTGAACCTATGTTCCGTTACATCCCACCAAAAAGAGATGTCCAAAAAATTGATTGTTGACCCCATTTCCCCTAAGGTAAATTTAAAAAAACTCTCAGAGCGGTTGATTTCAGAAAGAAAACGTTCTACTATATCATTAGTTCCTTCAATGATGAACACCAAATCATCAACAAACCTATAATATTGTAAAATTTGAAATTTTGTCTTTAGTGGGGTAAGAAATTCTTGTTCCCACCATGACATCACTAAATTGGCATAAGAAGGTGCAGCTGGTGACCCCATAGCTACACCTCTTTTTTGTCTGTAGTAGGATTGACTAAATAAAAAGTAATTATGGTACAACAAGATGTCCAAAAACCTACATATGGTGGAAATTTGACCTGCACTAAATTCCTGATTTTTACTTAACAAACTGCGTATGGCTTCAACCCCTTCATCATGGGGAATGCAAGTGTACAAAGAGACCACATCCATGGTAAAAATAATGTGGATGTTGAGGTCAAAGATGTCAGTTTCTGCAAAATCCTTTAGTTTGTTCAAAAAGTACCAGGAATCCTTGATAAAGGATTCCTGTTTGGAAACTAATGGCCCCAGTGTAGCATCTACGATAAGTGATATCCCTTCTGTGACAGAATGAGGAGAAGACACTATTGGTCTAAATGGTGGATCTAAAGGATTTTTGTGCACTTTCGGAATACCGAAAAGAACACCTATCCTGGGTTTGTCGGTGACACAAAATTCATAAACTTCATGATTAATCTCATTGGACATCAAGGCTTCATATAAAATGAATGTATTAACCTTTGTTTCTTGTTAATCTCATACAGTGGAACAACTTTGTATTTGTCGTTGTTATTTAACATTTCTAACATTTTCTTGTTGTAAGAATCTTGTGTCATAATGACAATGTTACCCCCTTTGTCACTTTTCATAAATCTTAAAGTGTTATTTTTATTACACAATTGTTTAAATTATGTTTACTTCTAATATCCTTAGCCAAAACATTGTCAAGTTCTTGTATACATGTCTCTTCAAAAACTTTTATAGTGTGAATTAACTGGGGGATTATAGGTGGAAGGTTTAACCAGGGCTTTGCTTATTTCTGGAATATCGTGCATTAAATAAGAAAGATTTAGTTTCCTTGCGTATTTTTTAATATCCACAACTGTTTTGCTAAAGTCAGCTTTGATTGTTGAAACAAAATTAAAGCCTAACCTTAACACTTTCAGTTCATTATTGTTAAAAGCAACATCTGTCAAGTTTATAATATCAAAACTATCTAACTGTGGTGTTAGGTCTCGTCTCCTGACGAGTTTGACCCCAGGAAGGTACGACTCTTCGTTAGTACTGTCTTTTTGACAGATGGAACTTTTTTGGCCAAAAAAGAAGAAGAAGATGAAAAGGAGGAGCCTGTAGTACAGTTAATGTTACCCCCACCGGTCTTTGCCTTAATAGAACTTTCATCAATAATGTTTTTATCGGTGACATTAGTTTCAGGTTGATGTACGTTAGTAACTGTGTCAGCCTTCTCAGCACCTGCCTGACTGTTGTTACTAAAGATATTTGCTGTGGTCTTTAAAAAAGTGGTTGGAACTCTCTTCACATTCCTAGTGTTGAATGTAACTTTACTGTCCTTGTCATTGACAATAGAACTGTAATAACGTTTATTAATATTATAAAACGCTTGTCCTTTTGTATTCCTGTCTTTGTTACCCGGTACAAAAGAATGGTAAGCGTTATTTAGCTCATATGAAGAAATGTCCCACATTAATTTAAAATGCTTTCTGTTGGTAACCTCCGCTGAATGTCTTTCCACCTCCTCAGTCAGTTTTTTAAAAAATTCAGTCTGGTTTCTGTTGGTTACCGTGGTTTTGATCTGAGTCTCTAGTTGACAAATCTCATCTCTTAAAAACCCCATTTTACTAGAGTTGTTGTCCATTAATAATTTCAAAAAAGACATCCCTACTTCATTGAAAAAAGACACTAACGTTTCAAACATCGGATCTCCGATAGAAACGCCGTTGGGGCATTTAAAAAATCTTAGCCCTTTCGGCATAATTTGTAGCTTAATGCAATGTTCAAAATAACAGTTTTCAACAATTAAAGAACGGTACCTTTTTAATAGTTTCGTCAAAAGTTCACATTTATTGTTGACCTCCTCGTCACTGTAAGACTGTAAATAGCCGGAATTTTCACCAAAAGGATTAGTAAAGGTGTCCAACAATGATTTTACTCCAAAATCACTAGATTGACATAAGCGGGAAGTGTAAACACCGCTTGCCTTCACTTGTTCTTTCTGGGAACCAGGTTCTTCCACTATCTCAATGACGGTGTCCATTTCTTTGAATGAACCAATAGGACTTGAGGCATTCGCCACTGGTTGTGGTATAGTATCTCTTGCTACTAAGAATTTCAACGAGTTTTGAATGTCAATAAGAGTGTTGACTAACAAATTGTTAGTATTACCCGTACCAGTTCCTGGAGTGGGATGTATAGTTATATTCAATAACTGTTCATCAATTTCCTCAGCCATGGGGTGGTAGCAAACGAAACAACCAAGTAAAAAAATCACGAAGTAACCAAAAACAACAGAAGCCTTGGCCGAGGAAAAAAGAACTTGCACCTTGCAGGAAATAACGTAATAAAGATTTTAATAGCCGCTTTCCTCAGAAGACTTCATCAGAATACACTATTGGTCAAACAATCCACTTTATATAGCAAACGCTATAATCAATTATACAATTAAAAGAATAATTAAAAATGTATAATTGAATAACATTCCTTCAGTAACTTTGTCAATACATAGCTTACGGTCTTTCAAGAAACATTTGTCCCACTTTTTACGTGGGAATGACCACCATGTGTCTCAAAACACGCATCCGTGAACATGTGTACAGTATCAAATGTCATGATGAGACAAATGCTTTGTTTAAGCACTCTTTAGTTTGTCAGAATTTTAAGAAATTTTTGTTTACAGTTATTGAAGTATGCAAATCAGATGGGAGGGGGGTGATTTTAAAAATTATGTAGAACAAAGGGAAACATTGTGGCAAATCAGATTAAAGTCTGATAAATTTCCAGGGTTAAACGATGCCATTAACATCAAATGTTTCTTGAAAGACCGTAAGTTATGTATTGACAAAGTTACTGAAGGAATGTTATTCAATTAATACATTTTTAATTATTCTTTTAATTGTATAATTGATTATAGCGTTTGCTATATAAAGTGGATTGTTTGACCAATAGTGTATTCTGATGAAGTCTTCTGACGAAAGCAGCTATTAAAATCTTTATTACACTATTTCCTGCAAGGTGCACGTTCTTTTTTCCTCGACCAAGGCTTCTGTTGTTTTTGGTTACTTCGTGGTTTTTTTACTTGTGTGCATCACTTACCATCACGCAAACAAGGTAGGCGAGGATGCACACTGATGGGTACAGTGTTAGCATGATGTTAAGCAATGAGCAACAGTGGCAAGCACTACAATTTCAAGATTATTTGGTATACAGGTACATTGTGAATGTGCTACTCAAATGGATCATGTCTATGGTTCTCCTGCACTTACAGCTATTGTCACTAGAAGGTTGAGAAAACAGTTGTGTATGTTGCACTTAATTGCCATAATCTGCAATCTCACAAGAGGAAAACAAAATTTTCACATCCTGTACTAGAACCCTGGACCATCTGCACTTTACACCTACACTTAACTTCTGCTGCCATGGGATTAGTGGGATGATATCTGCTATCTTAGCAGTTATTGTAAGGGTCTCACTGTTAATCACAGTGCAATGCCGCTTGCCATGTTTGCACGCTGCACAATATTATTAATTGAATGCATCCGGTCCATATGTGTGGCTGTCTGGGTCTTGTCTACAACATGGGTGGTCCATTCCTCCACTGTGTGCACTGATATACTTCATGCAAGCCAGGTGAGGACATCTAAACATGTTTATGCCAAGAGGTGCATCGCGCATATTCTGGCAAGGAAAAAAAAATAAATTAAAACACAAAAGGCAGACAGTCCACAGTTTTGCAGAATGTCCAGATATTTGCATCATACATTTGGCCTGTTCCTTGTAACATATGTGGTTTATTGTGAAATCCCTGAAGATTGCAGTATGTATATAATGATATACATTTCTGTTCCATACCTCATATCTTTCAGAACTGTTTGATTGCATTACTGGCACTAAAATGTTGCGTGTAATGATCCACATTCAGTATACAGGTTTCGCAGCAAGTAACACCAAGGCAAGCTGAGAAACCTTGCTTACGTGCAATGCACATTATTAATATTCATGGAGTGAGACTGAGTGATGCCAAGAGATGAGCAGTATTGTGTATGTGAAAACATTCCATGTAGGCTCTGCACAAAACCTACACAGAGTTTATTGTATCGGGACCTACATCTATTCAGTAGCTTCCTGCAGCTTCTATTTGATCTGAAGCCATGAGTTACCATTGTTCTCTAATTTTATGCAGTGCTCCAGCCCCAGAGAGAAATAATTTCTTAAGTCATGACATACAAAGCATTTCTCTTTTTCATAAAATGTTTTATAACTCTTAATATGGGAAATCCAAGAATATATAAATAAAGGGAGGATTCACAATATTTATTTTATTGATGCCATGCTCACTTGTGCAAATGATGGTAAAGTCTTAGCACGTGCATAGGAAATGTTTTTGTTTTAGCCATAGGACTAGAGCTAGATCTAGCTGTGATCTGTGCTGCTTGATGCACAAAGCCATTTAATGGAGTGGTACAGAAATCGCTATTTCTGTCTATAAACCATTTATGACCATGTGTGTGTTTTATGTTGATCTATTTTTGGAACAGTTCAAAAGTTCAAAATCGGAGGATAAAACAGGGATTAAAATGAAAAGCAAAGGGTAGAACACAAGGTGAACAGCTCAGGAGTTATTATAATGAAGGTGGGATAGGACCATATCTCTCAACTTCTTCTAAATTTGAATAAGACAATTTTTAGATTATAAAATTGAATACATTGTCACAAAATAACACACTATGTTGTCTGATCAACCGTGCCTAATCATTTCTGCAATTCACACACATAGGCAAAGTTGAGAGCTACGTATGGTAGGTATTTTTTGTGGGCAGACACCCTTTTTATTTTATTTATTTATTTTTTCTATGACTTGGAAAAGTTGGGAAGAAAGTCAAGGATTACAGAAGTAGGTAAGAGTGGGAAGTTAGGTAGCAGGAAAAAAATAGACATGACTTACAGGAGTGGGGTAACACACTGAGGTGAGAGGGAGCACATTGATGAAGAAGACACCAGGAAAAACTGAGGGCAGGCAATGATAAATGGTGGCTTGTATGATATGACAACGTCAGTTATAGACACAAAAGGGAGGTAGAAGACTGGATATAGGGATAGGATGGGGTGTTCAGAAATGCATAATTTGCCAGCTTCAACACAGTATAAAATAACTCCTCACCTTGGGAGCTGTCATCACTGTGACCTGCTTCTAGAACTGTAGGCAGCATTGGCCAGAGAAGCATCTCAACAGGTCTCTGGTGCATGTTTTCTATACAGCTAATGTGAGCATTGAATCTCCTATTCATAATCTCCCCCACAGGCTCTGCCAGCTATTGGTGGGTGACATAATTGCCACCTCCACTAGCACTAGTCCTGGTGGGTAATGCATCTTCACCTAGGACAGAGCTATCTGACACAGATAGTGCAGGTAGGTCAGCAGATATGGAGACAGCTCTGGCAAGCTGTAACCCAGATGTGTTGGGTGCCTCTTGTGGTGGTGTTGACCCTACTGCTACCACCTGTGGGGGGCAACAGGCAATACCAGAGTGGTTGTTCCAGGTGTCTGTGCTACTGCATATAATAGTAATAGAAATGGAGAAAAAGCAAGCAAAAAATGTATAACATAAGATGGTGGGGAGAGACACAGAAAAATATAGTGAAAACTGCATTCCTAGTACTTTTTTCTTAGACAGAAATTACAGTGAAGGAGAATAAAAAGCACAGCATGGGACATACACATTTATTATTAGAGCTTTGACTTTTTATGTTATCGGTTACTCTAGTATGAAAGTATATATTGATGCCATTAAAATATCGGAATTACTTATTTATGGGTGTGTGAATGAAACTACTACCCATCATACACTTGTGATTTCACAGTTAACAGGATGAGACACTTCTCAAACAATGCAGATGAGGACATCCCAAATCCACAGTCTTCACATTTACACAGTCTTACTGTTTACTGAGTGGGATGACACACACTTCCAATTTTATTTTGCTGTGTTGCTGTCATTTACTGTTATTTTAATTATTAAACAAATCATACCAAAATGAAGAAAACAGAGTGATGGAAAATGCATACAAAACTGATTTTATGCCATTCTTAATCTATATTTGTTGTCATCAAATACAATCAAGGACAATTAAAATATTTTTCATTATAATACATGCAGGTTTATTCAGACACCTTAACTGTTTCAGTTACAATTCTGTTACATTCAATAGTTTGGCATTTAAAAATAGCCCCTGCAAACATTAAAGAGTTGTTTTTTTGTGGTGATGAGGACTGAACTCCAAGCATTATAGCAGTTTCATTGCAAAGAGGCTTAACATGCCGAGCCATTTTTCAAGCTATGCTGATGCTGGTATGGAGAATCAGCAAAATACCTTTCTATAGTCATAATAATTCCAGTATGAGCTGTCATTAATGGTAGATGCTGTATTCTTATATAAATATACTTTTCCGGTATTTCAATTATCTGTTACTACTGAATAATATATGTTACACAGAATTAACCTTCTAAGAGGCAGATTTTGTCTCTTATATTTGGTCTCTTCCTTGTAAAGCGTGTGATTTTCTGGCAAGTCATTGACTTTAGTGGTTACTACAAAAAACAAAATTTGAACTTCAGACCTCGTATTTTATTTATTTATTTTTTATTTGCATTTGTTAACTGGGTGGGTAGACTAGTCATAAGATGCTTTTCAGCAAAAATGTAGGCCACAAGGCAAGACAATACAAATAAATGTTGTACAAGAATATAATAACTGGAGAATATAGAAGTAAATAATGTGACAAGATGAAAAATGCAGTTTGTACTGCCAACCACTAGATTATACATATACATAAAGACAAAGGATTAAAAATACAGTTGCTACTTCAGAAGGAAGAAAGAACTAAAAAAACACATTGTCAAGTACACTGGGGATGTTAACAAAATATGCTGTTTGTCCTTTCATAAAGTAAGTACAATGTGATGAATTAGGGACTATGTAATTGGCATGGTATGTATGCTGGTCATACGGCGCTCCCAAAGGTTCTGCTTAGATCTTGGCTATATTTGCTTTTGTTTTCCTCAGTAAGATGCTTTTTTCAATGAAAGTTTGAATTTTCTAAAACTGGATGCTAATTTGATGTCTTTTAACAGTGCATTTCAGTAAGCAGGTGTAATTTTGCAAAATGTACTTTTAGTGATAGTTAATTTAAATGATGGTCTTACCAGTTGTAGATCCTGAGTTGTTCTAAGTGAGTGGGGTACTTTGATTTGTAGTATGACATTCTAGAGAGGGCAGTAGCTATCTAAAAGTTGCTTGAAGATAAGAGTTGTTAATAGAAAACTGAAATGAGATCCTTTAGAAAATGCATACGTATAGAAAACCTGTTATTCTAGCAACTTTCTACATTTCTACATTCATAAGAGCAAAATTTAAAATCTATCCATGATTTTAGCCCATTTTCCCCTTTCTAAGATTATTTTTAGCTTTGTCTAGAATTCTTGAGCAAAGAAGTTAAGAGGTATGATCAATGGTTGGCTTAACAACTACACCTAACTTAACCAAACCAGAACACTTTTATCAGTACTAAGACCAGAGAAATGAATGCCAAAATCAGAAACCTGGGAGACACCACGGGCTGCTTTTCCTTAACAGAGGATGCATCACCAAGCCAGAAAACGTGCATTCTATCCTTGAAGTTTGCAATCTATTTTACAATATAAGGATCACTGTTTAAGATCATAAGCTTATTTGCAATTCCATCAAGTGGTATGGCATTGAACGCCTTTGCTAGACACAAGTCGGTAGCATGAACAGTGTGACCACTGTCCACTGCCTATGTGATCTTTTCAAAGAAGTTCACAAGATTAAGCAGGCATGACCTGCCTTTAATTCTTCTTCTTTCTGCTTTTCCCACTTAGGAGTCACCACAGCAGAGCAACAATCCGCAGAATGATTGCCAGTGGAGTTTTACAGTGTCGATTTGCCAGCCCAGCGCCCAACCTTCCACAGAGGGCGCATAGACACACTTACATCTAGGACCAATTTAGAGTGTCCAATCCACCTACAGCATGTCCTTGGGATGTGGAAGGAAACTGGAGCACCCGGAGAGAACCCATGCGACCACGCGGAGGACATGCAGACTCCACACAGAAGGCATCCCATCTGAGAATCAAACCAGAGAACCTCTTGCTGTAAGGCAGCAATGTTAACCGCTGTACCACAATGACCTACCTTTAATAAATCTTGTTTTACTGTGAAGGGCCATACAACACAACTTGCTTGGTTTTCTGCTACTTAACTGATTTTTTTTTACTGGATGAGAGGAAGATTTCTTGTGAAATGCCCTTTAACACAGTCTTCTTTTCCTTGGTCTCACCACAGTTCTGTAATACAACAAAGGCTACTGCATACACCCGTATTCAAGCTTTACCTCCAACTTGCTCTACAGTTAATTTTTTTAACAGGAAACAGCTATTTAGCTTTCAGAGGACCATCATACTAAATAATGTAAGCAACCCATATAATGCTTGAACTGTTTGAGGTTATATTCTGTTGTAGCAAAAATGCAATTGTGCACTTATTTGTCCTGCAGTATAATCAAAGAAAGCCTGGAATAATCTACTGACAACGTCTGTTGGAAGTGCAGTTCAGGGATAGTCCTGCTCTGCTTTGCCTCACTGTGCTTGTCTCTGTTTAACTTTCCAGTGTACCTGTAGTCCCCCTCACTTCCACATCCTTTCCTTTATTCTATCCTATAATCTAAAAGCTGTCTCCAATGACTTGCTTCCCTTTCCTTTACATATACCCATCAAAACCATCAAAAAAGTACACAAAAAATGGGAAGACTATACAGACACAAAAATTTCCTCTCAGTTCAGGCACAAATCACCCTAGCCCAAACTTGCCTATTGTCCACACTAATGTACGCAGCACCAATTCTTACCCTGACCAGAAAACTTGATCTTGACAAACTTGAGTCATGTTATAATTTCCCTTGGTAACCATGGTAGCCATTTTTTTTTATTACTTCATATATTGTCAATATTCTTTGTCTGTTTTACATTTCTGTCTGATTTTTTTGTCTGATTGTTATGTAAATGTGGAGCTTTACTCCCCGGGCCTCCACTGCAAATGGACCTAGTGCAGTCGGACTATCCCGGTAAACAAATGTAAAATAAAATAAATAAATAATAAAAATAAATATATTTCTCAACAGATAAACTTAACTAACTAGCTCTCTATTCTTCTCACAACTCTTCTCAAGTCACATGTGTCTTTATCACAGGATGCATTCAATTCACTTCCTCATATCTGCGTCCTGTGAGCAATGTCACCTCTAACTTCTTTACCTTCTTAATCCTCTTCTGCATTTCATTTTGCATACCTTTCCATATCTAAATATTCTATCCCCTGGAGCAGTGTTGTTTCATTCACAAAGTCCTTCAACCCTACTATATAACAATATGTCCCACTCCAGTCAATTGCTCCTAAATCCCATGTCACATATTAGATTGCTTACTAACCTTATCCACTCTAATAATTCACATATTCACCCCTAAATCCAAACCACAAAGTATATGATTTAAATGACTAAAAAATCCTATTTAGATGAACATCAGTTCTTTTTTTCTGCTAATAAGGGGCAACATAGACTCCAACCTGGGTCACTTTATCAAGGTAGATTCACCCATAACCAATCTCCAAATGTCTTAAAATATTACATTTGTGTGTAGTATTAGTCAAATTTTATCAGTTAAGTACATTTCTCCACACTCACCAGACTTAATGGCCATCACCGAATCGTGAATCATGGATTAAATCTGCCACAGCAGACTTAATTATGTTTTCCCTGAAAATAAATGTGTCGTCCACGGATAAAAATTATATTTTTTCAGCTGATGAAATTTAAGCATGCAAGTTGAAACATTATCTTTGTTCAAAGAAAGCTTGCATATAAAAGTATGCAGTCAGCACAACTATACTGATGGCATAACCTTAAACAGCTCCTTGCAAACCTGTCCTTTCAAGAAATGAAAATCAGATACTCCCATTAGCTGTAGCTTTCTTTCAACCTCTACTTCTCTACCAAAAGTCAACATCCTGATTAAAACATAAAGACAAACCTTACATAAGCCTAATAATCCTAGAAGACTTTAACCTGAAATCTGTTTGGTCCCTTTTAATCTAGTACCTCTGAACTACTTACAGGTCATGGCCTCATCCAAATAATATTAGAGACAACAAGACCCAAATTCAAATTATGAAGCCACTCTTTCTTAACCTCATCGTAACACATATTTCCACAAATACTAGCTCCATATTCATAAACTTATTATCCCTTAAGGATGTGACATGACTAGCCTATTCATACACCCACTTTGGGACATGATATAATTTGGGTCTAAACTCCACACAAACCTCACAAGAATGAAAGAGCACTTCATAGATTCATAGGTTCATAGGTGTGTTCTAGGCTAATGGATCTGGAGCCTTTACAACCCTAGCCCATAGGATTTCCCTGGCATTGTGCCACCCGACCTGAGTTCCCAGTGCCTCTGTTGAGTAAAGCCACTGGAGTGATCCCCGGGGTGAATTTTCTATTTCTCATCCACTCATCAAGATTTCTCTTGAAGAGGCCCAGTGAGGTGCTCGGTTTGACATGTATGGAAAGTCTATTCCATAGCATGGGGAGTCTCTGTGTTATGAACCTGTCCCTACAGCACATTCTTGGTAAATGGAACAGCAAGGTCCAAGTCCAGCAACCAAACTCCTGATAAATATGCTTGCAATTTTGCTAAACAAATTCTTTGTAGTAATAAATTGATGACTTCAACCAAAGCAGGCAACTTGGATAACAAAATAATTCTAGTCACTTATAACACTAAGAGATGAAGCTTATGTTCAATGGACAATCTCTTTGAATCCCTCCTGCTGAGAAGGTTTCCTTTTCCATTGCAAGATTGTAAAAATAAAAAAGGTATTTGAAGATATAAAGTGGCCTACCCTGAATCAACAATCTATATTTTTTGCTCACCTTAGAAGTTTCAGAGAAGTTAATATCATGACAAGTTGTAAAAGATCTCAACATCTATAAAGGAAACTGTATTCAATGTATTGATGGTCAGCTTCTGCTAACAACTTGTATACTGAGTTTACAAGTCCACCACCAGTTCCACATCCAATAAATAACATGCCACCGCATTATCCCATTCTGATCACTGGATATCCACTTCCTACATAAAATGCATTAAAAAAGGAAATTGAGAGAAAATTCTAAAGGATACCTCCACAGATTCAGATGCTCTCAAATCCTGGCCCATAAAATTCTATAAGGTTTATATAACTAACCCACTGGAGTATAAATTTAACTTTGTCCACAAAACACTAAGTCAACAATTTGAAAGAATGCATGAGTAAAACTCCATCAAGTGCCTAAACATCATTCTAAGGCTAATTTTCTGTCTATCTCTGTACTACATGTATAGGCAACAACTGTAGAGATAATTATATATTCAAAATACTTTCTTCTTTCCAGACACAAACATGGTTTTTGGAATGAATGGTATACCACTGCAGCTCTGTTGATTGGTTTTGAGGGCATATTCCATACTGTAGGCAAAGGAAGCATCAGAGGCGCAACTTATAAACCTGCCAACAACTTTTGATTTAATAGACCACAGTCTTTTCCAAGATAGCCTACATTGACCTACATTAACTCATTGTTTAACAACTATTGTTCAAATGAATATATTAAAGGAAATGTTGAGTCCACTTCTCTTAATTCATTAACACCTGTTGGTAGTTAGTAAATGAGGTATTATATTCTGAACTGCAAGTGGGCTGCACTCCAATTGCCTTGAGTTTAAAGTCAAAGAAAAATTAAGCTTGAGAAAAAATATTTCATCTGAACAAGTAATTTTCTCACATTTACACCAATAAATTGCAGCACTGAATAAACTAAAATGTGGTGCAGAGATAAAGTTGCACAGTAGCGTAACACTGTGCATGGCCTGTATTTTAGCACTGTAGACCTGAAAGACAAGAGAGAGACAAAGCAGCCCACACAACTAGCACTGTAGGAATGAATCAGTAAGCAGCACAATCAGTCCTGTAAGTGTGAATGGGTTAGGAACTGTCCACTAACTTATCCATTTCCCATTTGCTCTTATATGTTGATAAAATGGTCATCTATAAAGGTAACCCCTCACAGTCTAACATTAAAAATCAATTTGAAATGGACCTAAAGTCAGTTACCACTTATCATCTGAAACAAAGCATCTTCTTATCATTAAGAAAATCAAAACAATGATTAATCTTTGACACAAATTAGAAGCTGGTTTCTCTCTTGGCTATTGGGAACATTAATGACAACAAGAAGCAACCCCTTACAATTCTGCCATTTTCTAAACATTTTGGTTTTAGCTGGATCAAACCCTAACCTTATTCCATTTTACAGATTTAACTAAAACTAAAGTTAACAAACCATTGTTCTGCATATGGAAGATCTTTCTTTTCCTTCTTCAAAGACAGCATGATCATTTGCCAAAGTATATTTATACTAAAACTTGAAAATGTCATCCCAATAATGTCTTCAGCATCTGAAAGAATCTCAGATGCCTTCAAACCAAAGTTATTACAATGTGCACATTTTATAACCTTGGCTTCCAGCAAAGAAAGCCTTTTCAGATTTCTCCCTATCCAGAAGAGTGCTGCCCTTCTGTTGTGTTTTCTATTCTTCAATCTCCTTAAATATGAATGCTTCCCATTTCTTGATGTGAAACTATTTTAGAGAGAAACACTGCAGCTTCTGATCTTGACTGAATAATGCCCCATCTTTCTGCACCTGAAAATACACTACATTGCAGCAATCATAGCTTTTTATTTATTTTATTATTATTTTACTTTATTTTTAAACAATTTACAATTGTGTTTGTCAAAAAAATGCCTTCAGTGGTGGCTCAGGGAGAAAAGCTCCAGCATATTACAAATGTATTTTGAACAGTCAGTAATATCCATGAACAGAAATTAAGTAATATACATTAACAACTGCACACATATTTGCTAAACTAGATTATATTTGTTTGAAAATAGAAGCAACTAATACAGTATAAAATATATATGCATTAAGGAAAGTTCAACTCTGAGCATTTGAGGAGGTGTACTAGAGACTTGGTCAGACAGACAATAAATCATGTGATTAGTGCTTAGAAATGGAGATGATGAAAGGAACTATGTAGGACTGAAAATGTTAATACTGTAGTTAAAAGGTGCAGCATAAAGCAGATTCAGAGACAATTATATATATGGCTATGATAAGGTTTATATTAGAAGTATAGCTATTGCATTGAGCAGTGTCACAAAATAATGTATATAGCAGGGAGATGCTAGTAAAGTATTCAGCTATTGGTGAAAAATAGTTGTGGAGCATAGGATTCTTTTTTACTTATGCATGTGGCCATGCCATGGTGTGTAACATGATGAGCCTTAGTGCTTATTACCTATGCATGCGATGCCCCAATGTTTATTACCTGTTCATGCAGCCATGCCATGGTGCATGACATGATGAGCCCCAGTGCTCATTACCTATGCATGCAGTCATGCCATGGTGCGTGACATGACAAACCCCAGTGCTTATTACCTATGCATGTGGCCATGCCATGGTGCATGACATGATGAGCCCCAGTGCTTATTACCTGTAGATGCAGCCATGCCATGGTGCATGACATGATGAGCCCCAGTGCTTATTAAATATGAATGCGGCCATACCATGGTGCATGACATGACGAGCCCCAGTGCGTATTACCTATGCATGCAGCCATGCCATGATGCATCACATGATGAGTCCCAGTGCTTATTACCTATGCATGCAGTCATTCCATGGTGTGTGACATGATGAGCCTCAGTGCTTATTACCTATGCATGCTTACCATGCTATGGTGCATGACATGACAAGCCCCAGTGCTTATTACCTACGCATGTGGCCATGCCATGTTGCATGACATGATGAGCCCCAGTGCCTATTACCTATGCATGCGGCCATGCCATGGTGCATCACATGATGAGTCCCAGCGCTTATTACCTATGCGTGCAGTCATTCCATGGTGTGTGACATGATGAGCCTCAGTGCTTATTACCTATGCATGCTTACCATGCTATGGTGCATGTCATGACAAGCCCCAGTGCTTATTACCTATGCCTGTGGCCATGCCATGGTGCATGACATGACAAGCCCCAGTGCTTATTATCTACGCATGTGGCCATGCCATGTTGCATGACATGATGAGCCCCAGTGCCTATTACCTATGCATGTGTCCATGCCACTGTGCGTGACATGCGGCTTGTTGCAGTTATAGCACAGACCGATGAGCATATTGTGTTGTATCACCTCACAGCCAGCTTAAATTACAAACAGCTGAACAAAGAGAAATGGTTTGATGATATGGTAAGCTGAAGATACCAGTAGCATTTATCCTGGAGAGGTACAGGAGCAGATCAATTGAGTTAGTGAATTTTTAGTTGTGTTTTAAATCAATTTGCATTCTGAATGACTTTCAGTGGTTGTGGGATGTGGTTCCATAGCATAGTTACACTATTTGAATATAGAGTCACCTGCAGTATTAAATGGTTTGGTGATATTGACTAGTGATTTTTATCGGGATCATAAAAATTATTTTGGGAGAATTAATTTGTTAAGCGCTTATAGAGAAGTCTGTGTACTGTTATTAGCTGTGAATGAGTTAGGTGATGTGATAATCCTAAACAGCTTAATTCCCTGAATGGTAGGCAGCAGAGTGTACTGTTGTTATAGTTTACTGCAAATGTTGCTGTTTTACTGCAACATTGTTCAAGTTTGGACAATTGTGAGACTTGAAAGTTAGTGAAGATTGGGGCAGCATAGAAGAGATATAGCAGTAAAAAAGTAGAGGCTAGACACCTTCTGACTGTATCAGTAAGGTAAATTGTTACTGTTTAATTTCTTCAAGTCTTTTGGGTTTCTAATACCATGATAAGAATGGACCCCATTCCTAAGTCATAGTATAATTAATATTCATGAAGTTAGTATTGTTTCAGTCTTTGATTTTAGCCAAAAGTGCTCTTCACAGTACCCACATTGTGTTTAGAACTGGCATCTTCTGCAATTTATATGGAGTTACATGTATTGGTAGCATATCTAAATAAGACTGTAATTTTTTTAGAGTAAATTTGCACTCTGTATAATGTACCCAATTTTTTTCACATAATTCTTATTGAGTTTTCATAAATACAAATGCATCAAAAATGTTAAACAATATAAACAAATCTTAACTATATACAGTGTCCATAATAGATGTAACTTTGTCAGTACATTCACATTTTATCTAACAATTGTTTTAAGTTTTAACCAAACTAGTTTTTATGTGTCATTCTTGTAGTTCTTAGAGTGATATAAATTCCACAAAAGGTGTAATTTTCTTACTTTTCCAGTTTGAGGTAATGTTTTTTTTTTTTTGTTGCAAGGGGGGACCAGAGGAGGTGCACTTGTGTACTTGGAGCATACACTGGAATCGGAGCATTAAATAATAACGAGTCAGTGACTTCTCATTTATCCGACCACAACACTTTAATAAAGGATTTGAATTCCGACCAAAAGGGAATTGCAGTATTAAATTTTATAAACATATGTACCCAGTCTACATATTCTGCTTCTTCACATCTCCAACATAATGATGTCTCATTACCTGATATTAATGCTATTTTTGCAGTGTGAAAAAACTTCTGTGAATAAATTTTCATGTTTAAATTTTCCAA
Organism: Protopterus annectens; assembly: GCF_019279795.1. Classification (NCBI taxonomy): domain Eukaryota; kingdom Metazoa; phylum Chordata; order Ceratodontiformes; family Protopteridae; genus Protopterus; species Protopterus annectens. The sequence continues at coordinate 1,248,363,734 of NC_056732.1, read as the reverse complement.
AAGGGAGATGATGTAGTTTTACTGAATGATTTAAATATTACTGATTTCTCTTTTTCTGAAAAGCTAGCTTTATTAATTTTTTTCTGCATAGCTGCATAGGGACTCATATGGAGCTGGTAAATCCATTTGCAATGTCATATATAATCTTGACACTGATAGTCCATCATTTATGCATAGTGTATTGATTTCACAAAAAGTATTGGAATTTTGGGTCTAGGTGTGGATTTCACTATTTGATTTATTTTAAACTCATTAACTATATGTTCTCTAAAAGTGTGTATGTTTTGCCAGTTGTTTTGATTTATGTTATATCTTGTTATGAGGGAGGTTGCGTCCTGTATGTAATTGTGATCAATAATCTGATACCAGAAAACTAGCCCATTTCCTTTCATTTATTCTAATTTTTCATATTATAAGAGTCCAAGCATTTATTTGTTAAAGCTATGGGAAACATAATAAATACAAGTTTTCTCATCTTATAATCTTTGAACATTAGCTGTTTGAAATTGTTTGCTATGTAATTAACAAATGGAGAGAATTTTTTTGTCACTTGTATTAAAGGCAAATGTTTTTTATGACAAGGTAAACTTTTTCCACTTCAGAAAATATATCATTATTTATTGTTTCCTCACAATTGTCTAGAAATATTGCTTTATGTAGATTTTTCCAGTTAGAAGTATATTTCCTGTTTAGCCAATGACTTATAATGTTAAAATAATTGATTCAGTATATAGTTCTAGATGTGGAAATGAGATTCAACCCTCTTCCCAACTTCTGTAATGCCAATCAGAAAAAAACTAAATGAAAACTCCAGCCAAGCTAGAACTTCCAATGAGTGACCTCCCAAACCTCCTGTAACAGAGGCACATGGGATATATGCAAATGACCCCTATGAACATCAGGTGTTTCAGCTATATGGCAATTCTGATTGCCCATGACTTTTACATTTTAAGTAATTTTAATGGACAATTTCAGGCCAATAAAGCCAAACCCTACTAACTATGGATATGCATATTTCGGCCTTGTTATGACCTCATCAGCATAGCATAAGCAGAGTGTTTGACTAAGCATAAGAAACACAAGTTTGTTATACCCAGCTGATGTCTGATTGGTTTTTCAGTGTAAGATTCTAACTTTTTGTTTTAACTTCTGTAATGCCATGAATGACTAATCCTTGGATTTTTTTGGAAACCATAAAAACTTTATTAATAGAGAGTTAAGTTGTTTAATTAGGTTTTTGAAAGGGAGTGCTAGGATGGCTTGAAAAACATACAGAATTTTGGGTAGTATGATCATTTTAAGTAATGATAGCCTTTCCTTCATGGTGAATAACATTTTATTCCATTTGTTTAACTAATCTTTAACAGTGTCTATTAATATTATGAAAATTGTTTGCTTAGTGTCTTTCCAGTTTGCTTTAATGGTTATACCTAGATATTTAATCATAGTGTTAGCCCAGTTAAATTCTCTATATCTGTCCAGAATGGGGTTTATTTTTTTTGTTTAACAAAATAGTTTCAGTTTTATTTTGATTAAAACTTAGCCCAGATATCATTTCAAAGTTTTGAAGAGATTCTATAAGATGTTCAATTGAAGTATCTATGTTCCCATTTGTTAAAAAGATATCATCAGCGAAAAGCTGGATTTTGGGATTGTACTTTGCATTGACATAGAAGTTGCTTATTTTATCATTAGTTCTTATATAATTAGCTAAGGGCTCCACTGATAGAGCAAATAATAAGTGTGATAAAGGGCACCCTTGCTTGGTGGGTTTCATTGTTTTAAGTGGTCCTGACAAGAAAGCTAAAATTTTAATGTATGTAGTTTCAGTTTTATTTTGATTAAAACTTAGCCCAGATATCATTTCAAAGTTTTGAAGAGATTCTATAAGATGTTCAATTGAAGTATCTATGTTCCCATTTGTTAAAAAGATATCATCAGCGAAAAGCTGGATTTTGGGATTGTACTTTGCATTGACATAGAAGTTGCTTATTTTATCATTAGTTCTTATATAATTAGCTAAGGGCTCCACTGATAGAGCAAATAATAAGTGTGATAAAGGGCACCCTTGCTTGGTGGGTTTCATTGTTTTAAGTGGTCCTGACAAGAAAGCTAAAATTTTAATGTATGATATAGAAGTAGTGTATAATTTTTTCAGCAATTTTAAAAAATCTGAGGAAAAGTTATACATTTCTAGAACTTTAAATAAATAGGGCCAAATCAAAGAATCAAATGCTTTGTCCAAGTCTAGGCTAATCATTAATTCTCTCTTTTTTTTGTCTGCATAGTCCATTAATGTTAATAGTCTGATTAAATTGTCTTGGACCTTCCTGTGTGAAATAAACCCTGTTTGATCATTTTTTATTATTTTTGATAAAAATTGATTTAATCTATCTGCTAGAATAGATGTAAAAATCTTGTAGTCCACATTCTGAAGGGAAATAGGGCCATAAGATGTTATAAAGTTAGGGTCCTTGTCATGTTTCAAAATGTGTGAAATCATAGCATATTTCCAGGAAGGGAAAATGTCATTATTCTTTCTGAATTCTTCAAAAGCATCTATTAGAATTTCTAAGGTCTCATCTGGAAGTATCTTATATATTTCCCCTATTAGTCCATCATGGCCAGGGGCAGACCTCTCAACCAATTGGGAACAAATTTCAACAGAATCAGGGACAAGTCAAGAAAAAATCAGGGACAATCAGGGACACTTTTAAAATATTAGTGATATTAATTTGAAACATTGACAGAATCAGAGCAAATGAATTAATACACATTTTCTGAAGTAAAAGAAGTTTATAACTCTTAATTATTGTCATTATTCATTAAGTGTAATTCACCACCTTTCCTCCAAAAGTCACTAGTTTTAGGAGGGATTAAGAGGGACAGAGTTAAAATTTGAGTAAAAATCAGGGACGTCCCTGCAAATCAGGAACAGTTGAGAGGTATGGCCAGGGGCCTTATTATTATTAATGTTTTGTATTTTTCCCTTAAGCTCCCTTAACGATATAGACTTAAGAAGTCTAGAGTTTTGTTCTTTTGTTAATCTTTTATCAATATTGTCTGTCAAAAACTTGTCTCTCGTACTATTATCAGTATTATGTAGGTTGGTGTTATTTAGTGTTTCATGATGTGTTCTAAAGGCTTCTAGTATTTCTTTTAAATCTGTTACATGTTTAGGTTTCTTCATGGAATTGTCTATAATTTTCTTAATATGATTAGCTTTTGTCAGGCTTATAGATTTAAGTGCAAGTTTATGCATATTCTTTGGCTTAATAGAATAGGTTTGTAGCTTTATTTTTCTAAGTTTATTGATACTTTGTGATTTAAAATGTCTGTGTATGTCCTATTCAGTTGCTCTATTTCAGAAAGTTTTGCAGCATCTTTTTTTGTCCAGGTTCTTTTTTGATGTGTAAGTTTTTGACTGTATGTGTATTAGCTACTTATCCCATTCTTTCTTTTTGTTTAAGTACCAACTTTTGATTTTACCATATAAGTATGATTTAAGTGTATCCCAAAGTATAATTCTTGAGGTCTCATTGTTATTATTAAAATCTAGAAAGGTTTTTATTTCTTTTAACAGCCATTCTCTGAAATCTTTTAATTTGGTAATGTATGCAGGTAATCTTTGCCAGTATATCAGGTCTCTGGGTGTTATGTGGATTTTGAAAAAAGCAGCGTTGTGGTCGGACAATGGGGATGTACTGATCTTGACTTCCTGTATCTTAGATAATAAATTATAAGTAAGAAATATCTTATCAATAGTTGTTTGGGTGCCATACCTATAAGAGTAATGTGTATATTGTAGGGATTCTGATTCTCTTATGGTATAAATATCCCTCAAATTTGAAGAGGTAATAAAGTTATTTAATTTTTTGCTGCAGCTGACATTTTAAAGTTACCATTCTTAGTAGTGTCATTCTTGGAAAGAATGCAGTTGAAATATCCTGCACCTATAATATCTCCTTTTGCTTTAAATGAGATTAGTTCTAAGTACTTGTTTGCTGTTCCTGCTCCGATACCAGGTATCCAGTATGCATTAACTAAGGTGATGTATTTTCTATTTATTTCCAAAGTTACCATACTTAACATACCATTTTTGTCTGAACATGAATCAATAATTTTAGGTACCGGTAAGGATTTTTTCCACAAAATCATAGTGCCCCTCCTGATGGTCTGATAGTGAGATGCAACAAGTGTTGAATAACCATTAAAAAATAACCTAGTCACATCCTTTTCTATTAGGTGGATTTCCTGTATAAATGCAATATCCACTCTATTTGTTCTAAGGTATTTAAATAAACTTCCCCTTGTTATATTGTTAATAAGACCATTGATATTAAGCAAAACCCACTAATATACAGACATATTTGAAAACACATTCTTGCATTGTGTATTCTATTATGGACAACATTTTAACTTTACACATATCTAACAAATAATCAAAACTATATATAATACCAAACATGAAATTTAAAATTCCTGGTTCAATGAACAAGTCATTGAAGCCACCTTCTACCATTCTACAATCAATAGCCATTGTTAGTCTGATGCTCCAGCATGTAATTTCTGAAATGTACAATGCATTTTAGAATGTGATGACTCTCCTGACCTATGTACGAATTCTAAACAGTTCTTTTAAGGTGCCATTAGACTGTGAATTGACTACATTAATCAACAACTATGAACATAAGATATAGTTTCAAACAGTTATGTCACAAACCATTCTGTTTCAAGTAATACGTACTTTGTGATTGCTAAATAACAAACATTTCTTAATAAAATAATGAAGTAAACAAAAAGATTTGTCTTATAAGGATTTAGAGTAACTTACTGCCATCTTCACATTAGTTCCTTTATATTTTACATTTGGTAGTAAGACTTTAGATAAAATGTAAAAAAGGAAAACAATCTCCTAAATTTAATCTTGACAATATTTAACACGTTTCAGAAGAAAATAATGAGAATGATTTGTTAACAAGGATTTGTTAAATGAACGTTTTACAGAGAACATCGTATGAGAGTTATGAGAAACAAAAAGAAACTTTCTCTAAAGTTATGAATGTTGTCCTGTCTTGTTATTTACTCATGTATTGAACATTATGTTTGTCTTCTATTATAGTTTCTTACTATGTGAATGTATAAAAAAGGGGGGGTACATATAGTTCGATACCATGTGTGTGACTGCATGAATCTTCCAAAAGATGCATACATGTAGAATCAGTAAAATATGTTATCATGCTTGCATGTGAATTTTAGATTATCAGTTAGTTTGAGTAAAATAATAAATACACATATTGTTAGAACTATAAATATTATTCTGTCCATTCTTCTCCCATAAAACATATTACATTGCAGATTTGTATGCCAACAGTATACATAATACTTCATTTTTGTTTTAACAAGCAGAATCAGTTTACCCCAACATTACTAAACATTAGAAGTATTTGAAATAACTTCATGCATTTATCCAGACAGTAAAATGCGATTACTATGTTAAATGTACATCACTGGATAGCTTTTTAAATTAAAAAAAACACTTCTAGTACCTTTTTTTGAGTAGATTCAGCTAGGATTACATCTCTGCAGTGTAGAAAAACTTATATAGTTTGTTTTAGCGTCCAGCAGCTGAAATCTGATGTCTTTTTTGTCACAGAGCATCGCGCGATGATGACGAAAGTTCAAAGGTCACACATTTCCTGTTTTTATGAAGTAAGTCATCTGGGAAGCTGCTATGAGTGAAAAAATGACTGTGCTGTGCTTGAGACACTAAATAAGTGAAGCTTTTTGCATTCTAGCAAGAAAATCGTCTCGAGGACAGAGTTAGCAAGATTTATATCTATTTATGGAGGGAAAAGGAAACTAAACATGCACAATCATTGAAATGAAGGTAAAAAAAAGAAACTGTTATATCAGAAACTTGTGAAATATCAAAACTTGCAATGCCTCCCCTATTAATGGATACAGTAAATAAGATAGTATGCTTTAAAACACATGTACTCAGTTATAAAACCCCCTAATCCTATTAAACTCATTTTTGACCTGCTCTTCATTAAATACTTCTTCACCTTGCTATGTTACCAAACAACTTCCCCTTGATACTTCTTACATAACTTATACACCTTTAATGTATATAGTGTAAATCCTACACATACCCTTCTTTCTGTACTTCTCTCCCCCTATATACTTCTTCCATCTAAACCTATATAACACTGCCTAACTAATGTCTCTAACATTCTACAAATTGTGTCTAACACTCTTCTACTGTCTTTACCCTCCATCCCCTTGTATTACCCCTATTGCTTTTCTTCTCACATATGTTCTTCTTTCTAATATACATTTGCCTCTTGTTTCACTACACAACTGCCTCTCTCTCCTTCCTCCACTCTAGGTATTTATTCCTACTACTCTTCTTACTTCACACTACCCATCTTTGTTACCAAGCATGTTCTGTATAAACTATCCTCAAGTCTCTTATATTCCACTTATTACACTAATTCTTTTTGCTAGATCTCACTTTATTCATCTTACAACTTTGTTTAAAACATTATATAATATCAGGATTATTCATAACTGCATTTTATTGTACTTTGTATCATATTTTATTGTATTTTTTTTGTATCTTTGTATTTTGGAGCTTTTCTCCCCGGGCCTCCACTGAAAATGGGCTCTTTGAGCCCAGTGGACCTCCCCGGTTATCAAACTGGAAATAAATAAATAAGTATAAATTATCAGATTCTACACATTATTGCTCCCATTACTATCCTATTATAATAAACAACAAGTCAGACTAAACTTGACAAATGTATTTACACTGTCCCCCCATGTATTTCCCAGTGTACAATGCTATCAAGTTAAAAAAAAACACATATTATTACTTTCACCTTCTATCAGCAGTTTTACTAAAAGGATCTAGTGCCTCTAAGATATTAATAGCTTGGTATTATATATATTTTAATATGCCTAAGGACAAATATAAAATACACAAGCTGTTGACAATACACTAGTTACAATTAGTATTTATATAAAGTGCCACTCCAACAATCAGCAACTAGATCATGACTAAATTGCTTGTTTTTATATAAGGCTTTTTATATATATATACAAAAAAATAATATATGTAATAGAAGAAGCTTTTTTGCCATTAAGTTAGTATTTGTTCATTTGGGTTCAAAGTATTTGGATACATTCTGTCAGATGAGTAAGGTTACAAGTGACAATAAAATACATTTACTTTCCTTTTAGTTTTTTTCTTGGTATTTTTATCATCTGTGAATGAATTACCATTGATACCTTGTCTTTTCAGACTATGTAATGAAATATCCATATCTTCTAATTTATCCAACAGTTTATTCTTTCTGACAAACTCTGCTGCTGCTTTGAGGTTATTGAATATTTTTTGTCCATCTGAAAAAGTAATTTTAATTCTTGCAGGGAACAAGATCTGAGCTTTTATGTCAGCTTTCTTCAAGCTTTTGATGAGAGGGAAACATTCTTTCCTTTTTTATTAACATGTGGAGGTATAGTCATTATCAAACCTTATATTTTTCCCCTCAGATTGTATTGAATTTCCCAACCAAGCTGTTCTTAATGCTAAGTCCTTGTCCTGTGTGGATATGAATTTAACTATAACAGATCTCACTGCATTAGGGTTTTTAGAAGCAGATGTGCTGGATAAAGACCTGTGGGCTCACTTGATCCCAAATGAGAGAAACTCAGGAAGGTTTAATATTTTGGGCAGCCATTTATTTAAAAACTGGACCATGTTATTTCCTTCCATCTTCTCGGGTACCCCATATATTCTGACATTGTTCCTTCTTGATTTGGACTCCAGGTCTTCGACTTTCTCAAGTAAATGATTATTCTGTTTTAGAAGGAAATCAATTTGGGTGTCATTTTCCATTTGTCTCCCATTAATGTCATTTACAGTTTCCTCTATGGTTGCTATTTGCTCTGAATGTTTGGTTGTAATTTCTCTCAGGTATTCTATTTCTTTCTTACTTTCCTTTTTCATGTTCTCCATAATCTTTTCTAAATTATCCATCTTTACTGAGAGGTCCTGGATGCTGGAAATTATTGTGCGAAGTTCCTTTTTCATGGAACTGTCCTGAGGAGAGGCTCTTGTGTGACTTACAGTGTTGGCCAATTGTACAGAGCTGCAGTACTTCTGACAGGAAATTTCTTGATACAAACTCTGAAAGTGTAATTTCTTCTCTGTAGATAGTCCACAGTACCAAGAAGTATAAATTATGTAGGTTAGAACCTAAAAATCCTGTCAGAAACAATCTTTAGAGACAGAGCATCAGAGAAGTGCTGCTAACACTTAGGCATCTTGGCCAATCCCCCTCATGTACCCAATTATTGATGAGTTTTTTAATCATGTGTAATACAAAGTGGTCTAATTTCAACTAGTCATTTATGATGGCACTCAGTAATTTTGAGTAGTTTACTTGTTCTGAAGAAATCTTGCAATTGGATAGATAAAGGTACTTAACTACAAATAAATATTTATTATCGGATTAAGTTGGATCATTTTGTTTTTTCTACTGTCATCCTTCTGCCAGAATGTTTACTTTATAGGTCATTTTTATCTTTAGAGGTTTGAAGGCAGTTGCTTTTTTTTCCTGGCTAAGCTTCCTTGTTCTATCACTGTGTTGTTAGTAGAGATGAAAGTGAATTGTGTGGGTCTGGAAAAGATCTGTTTTAGGGTGAAGAGCAGTAAATTAGTTTAGTAAGGATTTAGAAGTAGCTTTGAATGATTTAACCAGGTTTCAATCGATATGAAGGACTGTTGTGTAAGATCTTGGAGTTAGAGATTTGGCAGAGCAGATTAGGGCCAAGTTATCAGTGTTTTGAACTAGGGTAGCATTTTTTTGTAGCAGTGTAAAGGCCCTTGATGGATATGTTTAAAAGTATGGGGCATAGTATAGATCCTTGTGGCATACCAATACTTACTAGCATGAAGGTAGAGAAATCATTTTTCCAGTTTATTGCTTGAGCTCTGTTTGGGAGATAGCTTTGGAAGCACTGTAGTGAAGAGTTGGTGAGCAATTTGGCTGAGAGTTTATGTAAGAGTTTCTGGTGGTTGATAGTATCAAAAGATTTTGATAAGACTAAGAAGATGGTGGAGACTAGGCTTCTGGTGTTTCTGTAGATGTTGACAGTGTTAAGAAAATTGAGTAAAGCATCAGTTGTGCTGTGACGAGCATGGAAGCTATGCTCATTGTGTTTTTAGTTGTAGGCTCCAGAATTTTGAAAAGCAGGGATATCTACTCAATTGTGTTACCTATTTCCTTAACAACCTCCATTCATAGCACTTTAAAGTAGACTAATACTTTCTGTTGGCATTACTATTTTATTTTAAACTACTTCAATGTGTAAACATTGCTAATACTGAATCTAATATCACACAACTATTCCCCTTCAATAGTACCCCCTTTTTATTGTGGTTTTATCTAATCATAGCATCTTTGAATGAATATTAATTGGATTAAAATTAAATTAGATTTTTATTTTAGATGCATTAATATGAATTATCTACTATTTACTAAACATTTATATATCACATATTTACTCTGTATTACTTAATTATTTTGTTTCCATTTTGCCTTTTTGTAAGTAGTTTATCTTGGTCTGAAATGGATACGATCAGTGATCTTCTCAGGTAAACAAACTTACATAAACATATACATAAATAAATACATCAAGTACTTTTGCTTAATTAAGATCGGAAAGACTACTGTGATGATGTCTTATACATTGAGATGTAAGTGTACCTCAACAAAGCCATTCCACATTAATGTTTATGCAGTCAAGTTTATATATGCAATGTTTTTAAGATAACTGTTTCATAATAGGTTCATAGGTTCATAGGTTCATACTAGGCTATCTGCCCTAGGGCATTTATAAGCCTAGCCAGAATGTATTTGGCTTTCGCCACCCATTTTAAATTTATTTTGCTATGCCCTTTTTCGAGGTTAGTATACTGTGCCTCTGTCTAACAGTGACACAGAAGTGATACCCGGGGTAAACCTAGGATCTCCCATCCACTCATCAAGATTCCTCTTGAAGAGAGTCAATGAGGGTCTCTGCCTAACCTGGACTGGGATTTTATTCCAGAGTGAAGGGAGCCTCTGGGTTATGAATCTGTCCCTCCAGCATGTCCTATTTATTTCAGTGCTGAGGTTCAAGTCTCTCGAGCGTAGCTCGATGGGATTTGGATTTTCTGAAGTGCAGCATGTCCATTAATTCCAGGTTGGACATGGCTTTATACGTCAGGCACAGATCGCCTCTGAACAGGCGGTATGCCACTGAGTAGAGCTGGAGTTTCTTTAACTGGGCAGCATATGGCATCTGTTTGAGCCCTTTGATCCTCTTGGTGAGGTACCTTTGGGGTCTTTCCAGTTGCTGCAGGTGTCTGGTAAGGTACATCCCAAAAGGGGCATTGTACTCAATTATGGGCCTGATGAGGGATGAGTAAAGAGGCACGATGACATCCCCTGATCTAGATGTGAATCCCTTCATGATTAGGTGGGCTATATAAAATGTTTTTCTAACCACTTTGGCCACGTGGTTGTCAAATGAGAGATTGCTATCAACTTGGGTCCCCAGGTCCCTAATTACTTCTTCTGTACTTAATGGATTACCACCTATGTGGTAATTTGTGGGCACTTTGTTTTTGCCAAAGGGGATGACTATACACTTTTTGGCATTTACCTTGAGGCCATGGCTCTGGCACCAGTTTTCTGTTTCTATGAGGACCTTTTGGGGGATGCTTGTGTCGGCTGGAGAGTCGATTATGGCACCCAGTTTGCAGTCATCTGTGAACTTGGTCAGCCACAGTCCTTCCGTGTTGGCCTGTACCTCCGAGAAATATATACCGAACAAGGGAGGTCCCAGGACTGAGCCTTGTGGGACACCACTTGTAACTGGTTTGTAGTCTGACATGGCTCCAGCAATTCTAACCATGTGGGTTCTGTCCTTGAGCCAGTTTGCAATCCATCTAGTGACATAGGGGTTTATATTTAAGCTGGTGAGCTTATCTATAATGCCTGAGTGGGGTATTGTATCGAAGGCTTTTGCGAGGTCCAGGAAGGCTGTGTAGACCACCTTCCCCTCGTCAATGGCCTTGGTGACTGTTTCAAAGAAATCAACCAGGTTTAAGAGGCAGGATCTGCCCTTAACAAAGCCGAACTGGGTAGGATCCAGTGTTTGTAGGTCCCAATATCTTTATTTATGAGGTCCATGATGATCCTTTCCATAGCTTTGCAGACCAAGCTAGTCAGGCTTATGAGGCGATAGTTTCCAGGATCCATTGAGGCACCACCTTTATGGAGAGGGACCACTGTTGCTGTACGCCACTCTTTGGGCACATATCCTGTAGTAAGGCTGAGACTGAACAGTAGTTTTATGTTTGGGTTTAGCTCTTCTAGGAGTTCATGTAGGACGCAGCCCGGGACACCGTCTGGTCCCATTGATGCTGTGTTTTTTGCTTTGGAGAGGGCGGCTCTTACCTGAGCATCTGAGATGTCAGGGGGGCAGCACTCTGCTGGGATAGATATTTGCCCTTTTGGTGGGAAGGGGGGGTTTGCGCTGAATCTGTCAGCTAGGATGTTGGCAATGTCTGTGGGTTCGGTGTATTTTTTGTCATTTTGGACTAATTCTGAGCATATCTGGGAATTACCACCCAGGTTCCTAACATAACTAAAGAAAGCCTTGTGATTATCCTTAGTGTCCTGTGCAATTTTTCTCTCGAAGCTGGCCTTAGACAATTTTATGTGTGCGTAGTTTTTGCTAATACTGATCAGTGATGCCTTCCCTTTTGGGATTTTGCTCTATCATTTAGTAGCTTCCTCCTTCTATTGTATAGTTTGTTTATGGCTGGGATCCACCAGACAGGACGCCTGCCTTTGGAGGATTGGGTCTTGGTTTTATTTGGGATCGATGATCCATGCATTCCTGAAGGTGTTCATAGAATGCGTTTATAAAGGATTCTGCGGTCTGGGCCAGATTTTCCACAGGCCCGGGGCTTTGAAGGATTCCACCTCAGTTTTGAGGAGTGTGAAATTTGCTTTAGAGAAGTTTTTCACTGTGGTTTTCTGGGCAGGGGTGGGGTCGGGATGTGAATATCCAGTGAGATTAGTTTATGGTCTGATCTTACCAGTGAGGGATACACTTCTGGTCTGGAGCATAGAGTCCCCATGTTGGTGATGATCAGGTCCAGTATGTTTTCCCCTCTTGTGGGAGTGGTAACAAGTTGTTCCATAGCATTTGAGTTTATAAATTCTAGGAACCTTTGGGCTAGGGTGTTGGAGCTAGAGTAATGCTCCCAGTCTATGTTTGGGTAGTTGAAGTTGCCCAATATAAAATAATGGTGTTTGGAGAGACCTTCATATTTTCCAGTGTTCTCAGGAAGGCCGAGTGGGGTTCCTGGGTTTGGGAGGGTGGTCTGTAGCAGGCTATAAACTGGAAGGCAGTTTTACCCACTGTTAGTTGCACATGGATAGTCTCTGATGCTTCGTGCTTTGCCGCCAACCTGGAGGTGTGGGTATCTAGGATGAATATCGATACTCCCCCTCCTTTTGTGGTTCGGTCCAAGTTTTGGGGCCGAAAAGCAAGGTATGAGGTATAACCTGGTAGTGCTGGGGTGCTCTCGGGAGCCCTGAACCAGGTTTCTGTTACTGCACAGATATCGATGTTCTCCATGCTAAGGAGAGTTTCGAGTGCGTGCATCTTGAGGTTTAGACTTCTGGCATTGAGTAGCATTACTCTTAGTTTCTTATCCCTTGTGATACCTATGGAGGTGGGTTTGTCTTATGAGCCTTGCCTAAAAAAGGCACTATGGAGGTAGCAAGAGCCTTTGCCAATATCCGAAAGCCCAGGGGTGACAGGTGCAAGCCGTCCCTAGCGAAGCATCGTGGCTTGTCGAGCATATCATCCCAAGCTGACAGGCATTGGATCCCCTTTGAATGACACCAGTACTTAAGCCAATTGTTGAAATTGATCATCTTGTCTTCATATTGTGGCATCATTCTTGGTGAGGGTAAGATGCTACTCAAGGTCAGGGTTATACCGGCCTGGGCTACATGCTCAGAGAGCTCCTTTATGTCTCTTTTCATGTAGTCCAGGGAGGTACGTCTCAGGTCATTCACACCAGCATGGACAATGACTGAGTCATATTTGTACTTGCCTTGGAGTGACCTGAGTGCTTGTGTTATGTGGCGGATCCTAGCACCCGACAGGCTGCTCACCATGACCCTCTCCTTGTTCAGCCTGGTGAGCGGGACGTCAGTGTAGTATACAGACACCTACTGTCTTTCTCATACTATGTATTTTTTGGTATCACTGCAGTGGTTTGACTGTGATGGTCTGGTATCAGGTCTAGGATTGTTTTCTCAGCATTGTGTTTACTGATTATTGAAGTAGGTTCTGATTCCTACATAACCCTGAATAGTATTCAGATTCTTGAATATTTATCAATAAAAATATATACAGGCAGGTGTGCGTAGCCTGAGTACACAGTGGCATCTGAGTCTGTTAGTTGCACCACTAAAATAAAAATAATATCTGTAAAAATGCAATTTTTTTTCATCTCATTGATCAATTACATCACTTGAAGGAGATGGCATCCAAAATGGAAACTGAATTTGAACAGAATACATTGTTATAAAGATTTAAACAGCCTCCTTGTATCAGTGACATAGGAAAGGTTGAAGCCTACCCTCTGGTTGCCATGAAGCAATAAGAAGAAATTAATGCTCTTGACAAGAAAATAGAAAAGTGCTTTCTGTGTGTACTCAAGATTCAAGAAGGCAGGGAATTCTTCAAAGTTTTGTAACTTAAGTGATCTCTGAAGTTAAGCAACAAGAAGAAAAAAAAACGAAGGCCACAAGAATCATGTCAGGTGACTGCTACACAATAACTAGGGAATATAGATGGGGTCTAAAGAGATATATGATTCATTTACTCCAATGTCTAGACCATTCCATAGTACGGGAATCATGGCAACAGAATAAAAAGGCAATAAAAAGACATATGGAATAAAGTACAATCTGTTGTTAAAAAACATAATACATAGCCATAAAAAGGACTGACTCTTTGCGACATGGATAGATTACAACACAGCATTCAATAGCATCTCACACTCATTAATTTTGAAATCACTGCAGATGTATAGGATACACTCTACACTGATCAGTGACATAGTAGTGATGTCAAACCACTATGCAATTGAGTCATGATAAAGAACAAATTATTATACCAGGGATAAAAATCCAACAGAGATATTTCCATGTGATTCTTTGTCCCCACTGCTGTATTGATCTGACCCTAACCCAAATATGCTGTTTATGTAATGGACTGGATCATGTTTGCCATTTTACTTCCAAAAATGAATCTTCATCAAAGAAATCTCATCTGCTTTTTGTGAGTATTTTAAAATTGAAGAGCTCATCAGATAAGCATATGGAAATGCAACTTCAAATGGTTAAAACTTTCTAAATTGTTATCATTATTAACCCCCAGCAACTGTCTCCATCTTTCTCAATTCAGTTCCACTCTCCTGTCTTCTTTAATGGTCATAGCTTACTGATGTATGAATGTCATGGTAGAGCTGCCATCAAAACTTAAAACCCCAAAGAATGTTTTCAAGGCAAAGTACCTTCTACTAAGTGATAACATAGGTAAATGTAAAGCTCCCCCAACCCCGAAAGCACAGAGGCCTATGCAGAAGTATAACAAATGCCGTGTACAACCACTTAAACAACTGCATAGAAACAGCAGTACCTGACCAAACTAAACCCATGTCTAGCCAGAAAAGCAAGTCATCTTGGCGGACCCCTGGCATAAATAGATCATACAACAGAAGGAAAAAATTCCTGTTAGAAGTAAGAATGAAAGTCACCAACAGAGAAAAAATCCTTTGTCAATCTCAAGAGGCATCTCAGGGAGCTATTCAAGTCTTCAAAAGCTAAATTGACACTAACAAATCCTCCCAAGCAAAGGATAACCACAAAGCATTTTTAGTCATATCTGAAACCTTAAGGGAAACACTCAAAAATGTGCTGAGTTGGCTGCAAAAAACACTACCTATACTCTGCCAGAAAAAAAGCAAACCTGCTGGCTGATGAATTCAGCTCAAATTTCACTCAATCTGGTCATTTCCCATGAAATACCCTCTATCACTCCTTTGCTTGTCATCACAAAAGAACAGGTTGTCACTGCGGTCTCTAAAGTAAGAAACACTGCACCAATGGGCCCTGATGGAATCCCAGGATGCCTATTAAATAACTTGAAACATGACTTAGCAGACCCACTCAGATCTCTATTTAACCACATTCTGCAGACAGGCTTTGTCTTACTGGAGTGGGGGACAGCAACAGTCATCCCACTACACAATGGGGGACCATCATTGGACTCAGGAAACTACTGACCCATAACTCTGACTAGTTTAATATGCAAGGCTATGGAAAGGATAATCATGGACCTGACTAACAATGACATAGGGAATCTTCAGAGTGTAGACCTGACCTGGTTCGGCTTCATAAAGAACAGGTCCTGCCTGCTCAATCTGGTAAACTTCTTTGAGAAGGTCACCAAGATCTTTGATAAGGGTAAGTTAGTGCATACCACCTACCTTGACCTGGACAAGGCATTTGACACAGTACCCCACTCGAGTAATCTAGATAAACTCACAAAATTGGGCATAAACCTCTCTGTCACCAGATAGATAGCCAAATGCTCACGGATAAGACACATGTTATTAGAGTGGGGGAATCCACATCCAGCAAGAGAACAGTCACCAGTGAAGTACCACAGAGATCAGTGCTGGGCCCCCTCCTGTTTGGGATATACTTCTGAGATGTCAAGGCAAATGTAGATGACCTTTGGCTGAACAAGTCTGCTGATGACTGCACGTTGGGAGCAATCGCTGACTCCTTAAATGACATTGATATCCTACAGGAACGACTGACACAGATTAGTGATTAGTGTCAAAACCATGGACCTGAAACTAAATATGAAGACATACATAATAATACCCTTTGGGAAATCAAATACCCATGCAAATTACAACAATGATGTCACCCCTTCCAAGAGGGGACCCAGTAGCATGAGATATGGGTACTGAGATAAATAGTAATATGAACTTTGACCACCATGTGTCCATGGTGGTGATAAAATCCTTCCATGTGGCTCAGCTTATAAGCAAGGGCATGGCATCCAGATATAAGGATGTCATAGTACCACTGTACTTGGTCATCATCAGACCAATAATCAAGTACAGTACACCCTTTGGCATGTAACTCGGCTGGCACCTACAACATCTGGTGCATTCTCAGAGGTTTCTCACCAAAAAAATACAGGGTATAACCAGCATGTCATATGCAGACAAATTAAAAGCCCTATCACTGTAATCAGTTTTCTATTGATTACTGAGGGGTGATCTATGTCTGACCTACAAGGCAGTCTCTGGCCCAGCCATGATGAAAATGTTGCATATTCGCAAAACTAACTGAATGAGTGTTAACCGCTCCAAGGATCTAAACCTGATCTCTGACATGAATAGATTTTGCTGGAGAGACAGATATATCTCCCAGAGATTGCCTCTCCTCTGAAATAGACTTCCTATTCACATGAAGTAAAGCCCTTGCCTGACCATCTTCAAGAGCAATCTGGACCAATGGATGGGAAATCACAAAGTCACACCTGGAGTGGCACCTATGTCCCTTATGGACAGAGACAGCTTGTAAAAATTGGGATAACCCAGCTTGCTGACCCTTGCTATCTTTCCTCTAGAGATAGAAAATTAGGTAAAATATGGATAAAATTGTCTAGGCTGGTAAGGGCTCTTGAACCATTAACCTAGTAATCTCCATTGAACAACACTGTCATCTCTTTTTGCTGGATGCCTAATTTTCGCTTGCCTTTTTCCTGTCTCTCCTAATTCTTCTTCACTATGAACTTTACAAACTTGAGGCTTTCTTGCAATGTGAACATTTTCATATATGTGCAGTTACAGAAACATGGTTTCAGAGGTATGGATATAATGCGTTTCTTGTTTTCAGACCTACTGACAATTGTGGGTGAGTATCAGTATTTGCGAAAGATATGATCACCTCATGACAGATTCACTAGGGCACTACAACTGAACTTCTAGAAGTCCAACTCACCATAAACAAGACTAATTACCACTGCACAGCAAACAATAGAATACCAACTATGCCCCTCTCCCTTCTGAACATGATAGTTATTTTATCATATTAGCTGAAATTCCAACTAAACCCAAGACCTTTCTACTGGTAGACTTCAACTATCCATCAATAAACTGACTGACCTGCACTACCAATGGTTGGCATCCTCAGAACTTCCTCAGCATTGTAAATGGTAACTTTTTTTCACAAATAGTTAACCATCTTATTAGAGACCCCAATATTAATCTAGTCCTCACAAATATGACTACTTCTTATACATCTCTATATATTTCATTATGAGTTGTTAAATCAAACCATAATTTAGTGACAATTTCCTTTGAAACTAGTGGCACTTCTCCTGTAAATAGCTCTGTCTTTAGGAACTTCTTAAAAGCAAACCTTCCATTACTTGATGTTGTGTCTTTTGGCTTTTCCTGGTTAGGGTTCGCCACAGTGGAACTCCAGTCCGCTAATGATTGGCAGTAGATTTTTACGTGCCGAGTTGCCGGCCCTGATGCACAACCTTCAACGAAGGTACGCCCATTCACACATGTCTCCACATAGAAGATGCTCTAGCTGAGAATCGAACAGGACAACGTCTTACTATGAGGCGACAACACTACCACAGCACCACCACTGCAGTTTGAATTAAATAAATTCTGCTGAAATACTCCACCAAAGGATCCCATTGCTAAAGATGCTATCTATGCCTTTGAGTTCTACTCCCACTTAAATAGTTACATTAATAAGGGAGTCCCTATCTTCCCCAAATATAATGAGAAATTTAAAAACAACCCACTGTGGTGGAAAGCCCTTATAAATAAATTATATAATAAAAGAAACTGCTTAATGCTTATAAGAGGTCTCATTCTACCTACCTTAACAGCACATTTAAGCAAACTAACAAAGAGCTTAAGAAAATCATTAGGAAGTTCAAAGTTGAGTATGAACTTAAAAATTGCACAAAAAACAAAAATATCTACAAATCCTTCTTTAACTATGTCAAGAAGATAAGGAGCAACACCCAACAATGTTTGGAGCTAATCTGCAGTAATACTATACTCTCTGACCCAAAGGAAATAATTAATGTCCTAGATAAACTAAAACTTTTAGTGCAAATTTTACTCAACCCAGAGTTAAAGTTCTTCCACAGGTTCTACAGTCCCAGCTAACCTCTTTAATTACTGTGGAACAAGTTCTCTCTGCCCTCTAAAGACTAAGAATACTTCATCCATGGGCCTCAATAACATACCAAAACATCCCAGCTATCCTCTTTAGTTAGTGTGGAACAAGATCTCCCAACCCTCTCAAAAACTAAAAATACTCCATCCATGGGCCCTGATAACATACCAAATTGCCTGATTATCAGTGCCAAATATGACATTTCTTAATCCCTACTTAATCCCTGTAATCTAAGCCTGTCCATTGGTTGCATTCCTGAAGCCTAGAAAACTGCCATTATTTATGCCATTACAAAAGAGTGGCCCTGGTAACTATAGACCCATTGGTCTCACTAGCTTCAAATGTAAAGTTGTGGAGTGCATTATCTTAAACCTCATAATTCTGAATTTTGGAAATCTCTTAACCCTGGATCTTTATATATTCTGCTTTGCCAAAGAAAGTTCCTGGTTCTTTAACCTAATTCATTTATTTTAAAAATAACCAAAGCAGTGCCTACTTGTTATGCAGTGCATACATCATATCTAGGCCTGGGTAAAGCCTTTGACACTATCCCCCTTGCAGGCATTATTGACAGACTTTTAAATATGAATCTTAATCCTTATGATATGTGGTGGATAGCTAACCAATGTGGTTAGAGTTGCAGGTGCCACTACTGAAAGCAAAAAAGTCACTACTGGTGCATCACCTGTCTCGGTTTTGGGCCCTATCCCATTTGACATTTATTTATCAGACTTTCAGGCTAGCAATCCCTGGCCAAAAGTTAACTAAAATTGCAGATAAGTGTATATTGGGTGTTGTTATTTGATCTTCAACTGAGTCACAGTTTCTCCAACAAAGGTTAGTCCATGTTAACTGATGCAAGGACAATGGTCTCAAATGAAATGGAAAACACACAGAATAGTTTATTTTGGTAAACAAAACAATTTAACTTACCATGTAGGTGATTCACCCTTCCAATCAGACACTGCTGTAAGGGATCTAGGCACTCTTGTTGATAATTCCTTATCATTTGTCCATCATGTCTTCGGAAAGTACTTTTTTTTCTAATTTCCAAAGATATTTTCACTAGCTCCAAAAAAGACTTAATTCCCTTTACTCTTATCTCATCATAACTATCAATGAATATAATGCACCTTTTGGCATGTATTTGTCTAAACATATCACACAACTTCAGAGAATCATAAATAAAATGATCAGTGGCCTCAGAATCTGAGTTATCAAGAGAAACTAGCAGTGCTTTTTCTGTACTCAGTCTCTTAGAGACCCCCCTCCATAGAGATCAGTGTTTACCTGCTAGTTGACCTCCTTTTCCTTCTCAGAACTAATGGTATCTCAAACTACTCACTTAATGAAAGTAAGATATGTTGCACTTCTGTTGGCCGTAGCATAGATTGGATTCAGACCAGCTGAATCCAGTTCTGTTTGGGATTGAGCACTAAAAATCAGGTTATCATTTCTTGGAGAAACCCCCCTGTGCCCTCATGGCAGAAGCATACAGTAGGACTATCTACAGGAATGTTACTGGTTCAGGGCTCAGTTTGAGCTATCATTGGTTTCTTTGTATTAGCTGCTTTACTCTTGCTTGCGTGTAGCCCACCACCATGCAGAGGGGGTAACTCTTGGCGGTTATAGATGCAAAAGTGCCAGTAGAAGTATTTTCCATTAGAAGCGGCTGCTATCTAGCAGACCAGTTCTTTAATAGCTCTCAGCTGTTCAGTGAACTACCCAGCAGAGATTTTACCTGTTGCATATTGACATCAGACCCTATACATCCCCTCTTTTATGGACTTCCTACTGTACACTCCATAGGTTAGTCACCCTAAAATAGCTTTCTGCCTGATACTCACATCTTTTTCTCCTTATCTGCTAAGATACCAAGTTCAAACCTTGCATTGTGGACTGTCAGTTTCCCTCTGTTTCTCCTGCCAGTCTGGTGGACATGTTTTTTTTTTGTTTGTTTTTTTTTGAGGCAGTGTAGCAACTGCCTCATGTACACCGACAACCCCTTACTCCTAAATCACTCAAGTACAATTTGCAAGAGATGCTCCTATACAAAGAATCTGGAATCAGTGCTCTCTCGCTCTGCAAACAGCAACATCAAAAAGGTTGTCAGCTCACACACCATAACTCCTATTCATAATATGCACCCAACACAGAAACCCACATAAACACCAGAGACCTCCAAAACACAAACATGTTACGTCTAACACAGCACCCAAAGCACTCAATACATATAAAAACACTAGCACCTGTGTCTCACCAAATTTATCCTTAAGGCAATGCACAACTATTGCAAATGTTTTAGTTGTAGGAGATGGTTATGGTCAGCTGCCTGTCTGGTACAAGGATTCACCAGATAACACATGCACTCAAGTCTCACAACAACAAGTACCGTTATGACTCCATCATAGATCATGTTGGTGTGAATGACTTGAGACGTACCTCTCTGGACTATATGAAGAGAGACATGATTGAATATGTGTCCCAGGTGGGTATGTCCCTAGCTTTGAGCAGCATTTTACCTTCACCTAGGATGACACCACAGTAGTAGCCAGGCAGTAGCCATTCATGCATATCCCCTCTTTTCATCATTCTTGACAAACTAATTCTTTATTTTCAGTAAGTACTGCTTGATTTCTTCCTAACTTTAGAATATCTGCCTAAATACTTCATCCTTAAATTTTCAAGGTCTACGTATTAGTTTCCCCTCAAGTGTTTGGCAGTGCTCTGTTCAAACTCAGACACTTTGAGTGACATTTTTCCTGTAAAAGGCTTCAGTACTTAATATATTGAGCTCATATCCAGGCATGTCTAAAGGTCAGTTCCTGGTGCAACCTGTCCTGGTCCTGTCAACCTGGTGAACTTGGGCAGTCTGAGGAAATGTAGCAACTGCCTCATGTACACAGACAACCCTCTCCTCTTACCTCCCAACACTATGACTTGTAAGAGATGCACATATATAGCCAAACTGGAAGCCAAGCACTCTGCAGCCAAGACTGGAATAGCCAGCCAAGAGGAGAAGGTTAACATCTGCACCACATCACATTCAACACATAGCCCTCCAAAATGTACAACACCACAACCCTCACATAATAACACAAAACACACACATACTTTCAAGGGGGCTCTCAATAAAAATCTGCCCAAACAACAGAGACCTCTGAGGCAGAAACACAAACAGCCACCACATCTCAGCACAAACCATGAGACACATAGCTCACATAAACAGTGTGCCACTCAACCAAAGCCCACAAGGCAAAACAACTTACCCAATACACTAGTCTAGGAGGCTCAATAGTAAGGCACACTGATGTTCCACTCACGAGGTTGAATAAGGAGAAAGTTACGGTCAGCTGCCTATCAGGTGCCAGGACCCGCCACATAACGCATGCACTTAGGTCACTCAACAACACGTAAAATATGACTCTGTCATTGTCCATGTTGGTGTGAATGACCTGAGATGTACCTCCCTGGACTACATGAAAAGAGACATAGAGGAGCTGTTGGATTTTGTAGCCCAGGCAGGTATGACCCTAGCTCTGAGTAGCATCCTACCATCACCCAGAATGATACCACAGTACAAACAGAAAATGATTTACTTCAACAATTGACTAAGTTTCTGGTGTCATTCTAAGGGGATCCAGTATCTGTCTTCCTGGGATGACATGATTGACAGACCTTGATGCTTCACCAGAGATGGACTGCACCTGTCACCCCAGAGATTCCGGATACTGGCCAATGCTCTTGCCACCCCTATAGTGCCTTTTTTAGGCAATGTCCTGAAGACAAAGTTACCACCATAACAGCTACAAGCAAACGAAATCTAAGGGTTATGCTGCTCAATGCTAGATGTCTAAATCTCAAAATGCACTCACTCAAAGCACTCCTTAATATGGAGAACATTGACATTTGCACATTGACTGAGACCTGGTTCAAGGCTCTGGAGAGCACCCCATCACTACCAGGCTATAATTCATTCCATACCTTTCAGCCCCTAAACCTGGACCGAAGATTTAAAGGCAGTGGTGTCTCCATATTCTTAAAGGATATGCACTCCTCCAAACTAGTAGCCCAACAAAACACATTAGAGATACTTCAGGTACAACTAAAACTGGGTAAAACTGCAATCCAGGTTTTAGCCTGCTATAGATTCCCCACCATGTCCCAAGACTCCCACTACACATTCCTAAACACACTGAAAAATATTAAGGTACAACTCAATACCTTATTCTGGGAGACTTTAACTACCCCTCCATTAACTGGGAAAATTACTCATGTACCAACACACTTGCTCAACATTTTCTGGAATTCATTAATTCCAACACCCTGAACCAACTCATTCTTACCCCCACAAGGGGTAGAAATGTCCTTGACCTGGTCATTACTAACATGGGTGACCGTTGCTTTACACCAGTAATCAACTCCTCCCTGTTCAGATCTGACCACAAGATAATCACCATGGATATCCACATCCCACCCTCACCCCCCCCCCATAAAGGAAACCACCGTAAAAAAACTTCTTCAAAGCCAATTTTGGGCTTCTAAAAACAGAGCTGGCTAACTTCATGATACCCATGCAAATGGAAAATAGGTGCATGACTGCTGACTCATACACCAATGCACTGTATAAGCACATACACAAGTGCATGGAACGGGCCATATCAAACAGAATCAAGATGCTCTCCTCCAAAAAAAGGAAGCCAATCTGGTGGTCCCCCACCATAAACAAACTCTACAACAGAAGGAAAAAACTGTTGCAGAAAAGGGTGAATTCCCAAGACTGGAAAAACTCCCTTGTTAGACTAAGCAAAAAACTGAGATCCATCATCGAGAATCCTCTAAAGCTAGCTAGGAAAACAAAATTGCTGCAGATTCTAAAGACAACCACAAGGCAGTCTACAGTTAGGTTAAGAATCTACATGGCAATACTCAGATCTGCTCTGAGTTACAGCACAATGGCAATACATATACAGAACCAACTGATATTGCCAACATACTGTTCGACAGGTTCAGTGCAAACTTTACACCCCTTTTAGCCCCTAAAGGGCCTATCACAATACCTGAGGAATGCCAAGTCCCTATTATCACAGCTACACAGGTAAATCTGCACTGTCCGAAGCCAAGACTACAGCTTCCATGGGACCTGATAATATCCCTGGCTGTGTTCTACATGAATTACAAAGTGAACTGGCACCACACCTGAGTACATTGTTCAATCACTCAGTCAATCAATCAATCTATGAACCTATGAACCTATGAATCACAGCCTCATTTCAAGCTTTGTTCCTACCGAATGGTGCAGTGCTGTGGTCATCCCACTCCATCCCACTCCACAAAGGGGGAGCGACTACAGACCCTGGGAACTACCTCACCATTAGTCTTATGAGTCTGATATGTAAGGCTATGGAACACATCATCATGGACCTTATAAATAAGAACATAGGGAATCTCCAAACTCTGGACCGCACACAGTTTGGGTTTGTGAAAGGTAGATCATACCTATTCAACCTGATAGACTTCTTCGAGTCTGTCACCAGAGCTGTGGATGAGGGCAAGGTAGTTCACACAGCCTACCTAGATTTTGCCAAGGCCTTTGACACCATCCCTCACTCAAGAATCATAGATAGACTCACTAAACTAGGCATAAACCACTATGTCACAAGATGGGTTGCAACTGATTCATTGATAAAACCCACACTGTGAAAATAGTGGACTCCAAATCTGACTACTGACAAATTACAAGTGGTGTCTCACAGGGATCAGTCGTAGGTCCTGTCCTGTTTGGCATCTACTTCTCTGAAGTTCAAGCCAACACAAAGGGACTCTGGCTGACCAAGTTGGCAGATAATTGCAAACTGGGAGCCATTATTGACTCTCCAACTGATGTAGACATTCTACAAAAAGGCCTCACTTACATCGATGACTGGTGCCAGAACCATGGCCTTAAGCTCAATGCCAAAAAGTGCAGTGTCATTAGCTGTGGGAAAAATTTGGTGCCCATGAACTACCACATATGAGGTAGTCCACTAAACACTGAAGGTGTGATAAGAAACCCGGGGACACAGGTTGACAGCAACCTCTCCTTTGATAACAACATTGTCACGGTAGTCAGAAAGTCCTTCTATGTGGCACATCTCATTACAAAAGGTTTCTCATCCAGGAAGAAAGAGGTCATAATCCCTCTCTACTTGTCTCTCCAATTATAGAATATAACGCCCCATTTGGTATGTACCTCACTAGACACCTACAACAACTGGGAAGGCCACATAAATACCTCACTAAGAGGATCTTGGGCCTTAGATACATGTTCTATATGGACAGACTCAAAAAACTCCAGCTATACTCTGTCTGTTATCACCTACTTAGAGGTGATCTCTGCTTGACCTACAAAGCCATGTCTGACCCAGAGCTACTAGATATGCTACACCTAAAGAAATCTCAATCCCTCCATGCCACACGCTCCAGGGACCTAAACCTCATTACCACAATAAACAGAACATACTGAAGGGAGAGGTTCCTAACCCAGAGATTTCCCATACTCTGGAACAAACTTCCCATTCACGTCAAGTAGAGCACTTCACTGGCCCTCTTTAAGTGAAATCTTGATGTGTAGTTGGGCAATAGGAAGTTCACCCCGGGGATCACTTCAGTGGCCTTGCTTGACAGAGGCAGTGGGAACTAACTTTGGGTGGCATGATGCCAGGGAATCTTCTTGGGCTAGACTTATATAGGCTCCAAGGCCATTAGCCTAGTACACACCTATGAACCTATGAACCTGTGAACCTATATAAACAGAAAATGATTGACTTCAATAATTGATTTAGTTTTTGGTGTCATTCTAAGGGGATCCCATTCCTGTCAATGTAGAATGACATGGTGGATAGACCATGCTGATTTACCAGAGATGATCTTCACTGCACCTCTAGGCTTTTGGTTGCTGGCTAAGGGACTTGCCTCCCTCATAATGCCTTTTTCAGGCAAGGTCACAACAACAAAATTCCCGATGTGCAAATATCAAACACAAAGAAACTAAGGGCCATGTTGCTAAATTCCAGGAGTTTAAATCAGAAACTGCATTTTCTGGAAGCACTCCTCTCCCTGGAAGATGTTTATGTCTGTGCAGTCACAGAAACTTGGCTCAAGGCTAAAGAAAGTACCCCGGTCTTGGAAGGCTACAATGCCTTCCACACTTTCAGACTGCAAATTGGAGGTGTGAGAACCAAAGGAGGTGGAGTATCCATTTTAGACAAGAAAACTCTATGGAGCTACTCCAAGTCCAAATTACAGTGGGCAAGATGACCCCTTCAGGTCATCATCAGTTACAGGTCCCCTTCTATGAACCAAGATGCCTACACAGCTTATTTAGACCTACTTGGGAAAATTAATGTACAACCTAACACCCTAGTCATGGGTGACTTCAACTATCCTTCCATTAATTAGGAAACTTATATGAGCCCAAACTCACTCACATAAAAGTTCCTGCACTTTGTTAACTCAAATGCCCTGGAACAAATAGTGCACCACCCCACAAGGGGCTCCAGTATTCTAGACCTGCTTCTCACCAATATGAGTGACCAATGCAACAACTCAAGTGTAGGGCCCGCACTGGTGAAACCCAACCATAAATAAGTCATTTCTGAAGTAGCAGTAGCACCAGAACTCCTCAAAGGAGAAGTCAGGCTAAAAAACTTCACCAAAGGTAGCTATGCCTTCCAAAGGGAAGGTATAAACAACTTCTAAGCTCCAGTTTCCACCGATGGCATTGATGGCTATACTAAGGTATACACTGATGCCATGTATAAAAATCTATACAAATATATAGACACAGCCAAGATGGATAAGATTAAAGTGAGATCCTCAAGAAAAAACAAACCATCCTGGTGGATGTCTAGCATTAATAAATTATACAATAAGCTAAAGAAGCTGTGTCTAAAAATGCAAAAGTGAGATTTCAGAAGTGAAAGAGCACCCTCAGCCTAAACATGCAAATAAGACAACTTGTAAAATCTTCAAAGAGCAACTATGAGAAAAATGTAGCAACCATAGCCAAGGATAACCATAAGGCTTTCTTCACCTACATCTGCAGCCTAAAATATGGTACTCAGATGTGTACTGAACTAACTGTGGTTGGCATCACACAGATTGACCTTGCAGAAATTGCAAACCTGCTAGCAGACAAGTTTGGCAGACATTTCACCCACTATCTACCCCAAGCATGCCACAAACCATGTCTTCATCATCTCCTCCTTCCTGAATCTCCAAAGAGCAAGTCATCAATGCTCTTTACAAGGCTAAGAACATAGCCTCCACGAGACCAGATAGCATTCCAGGCTGTGTACTTAATGTTCTAAAGCAAGAGCAAGCTACTCCATTAGGCACTCTATTCAACCACAACCTGAGTACTGGCTTTGTCCTCTCTGAATGGAAAACAGTGACTGTTATCCCCCTCCACAAGGGTGGCTTGGCAACAGACCTAGGTAACTATAGACCCATACATTTAACCAGCCTCATCTGTAAGGCAATGGAACAAACCATCATGGACCTCAGAAATAAGGATATAGGTGACCTCCAAACCCTGGGTCCATCCCAGTTCGGCTTTGTCAAGGGCAGGTCATGCTTGCTAAATCTGGTGGACTTCTTTAAGAGCATGACCAGAGCCATAGACAAAGGTAAAGCCATGCACGCAGCCTTCAACACTATCCCACATTTGGGCATCATTGACAAACTAACCCAGATGAATATCAACCCCTATGTTGTCAAGTAGGTTGCAAAATCAACATTCAGTTAAAGTGGGAGATTTTACCTCTACCAGCAGACTTGTCACCAGTGGGGTCCCACAAGGGTCAGTGCTGGGTCCTCCCTTGTTTGGCATATACTTCTTAGAAGTCCAGGCCAAAACAGAGAGACTGTTGCTAACCAAATGTGCAGATGACTGCAAATCAGGTGCTATCATTGAATCCTCTAGTGATGTCAGCATACTTCAAAAGGGGCTTACACAGACCAATGATTGTTGCCAAAGCCATGGTCTTAAACTAAATGCTAAAAAATGCATCATCATTACCTTCTGTAAAAATCATGTCCCTGCTGATTATAAAATAAACAGTAACACACTAAGTACCGATTCAGTAGTGTGAGACCTGTGTACACAAGTTTACTGTGACCTTAACTTTGACCACCATGTGTCTAATGTTGTGAGGAAGGCATTCTACATCACTCACTTGATTAGCAAAGGCATTACCTCAAGAGCAAAACAGGTTATAACTCCTCTGTACTCATCCCTCATCAGGCCTATTATTGAATATAATGTCCCTTTGGTATGTACCATACGAGACACCTGCAGAATCCTGGGAGACCTCAGAGCTTTCTAACTAAGAAAATTCAGGGTCTGCAGCACATGTCTTATATGGACAGACTGACGTCACTGTCACTGCACTCAGTACTGTATAGACTACTTAGAGGTGACTTATGTCTGGGTTACAGGGCTATCTGTGACCCAAATCTAATGGAAATGTTGCACATCTGTAAGTCAAATGGGAGTAGAGTCACCCATTCCAGGGTATTGGGATGACAGCTGTTGGGCATTCCGTCCATTTTGGTCTGATTTAGGCTCCCCCTCTACCCACCAGTATAAGCAAAAGCATCACCTCACTCTAACTAAATGTCTTCTCTTTCCCCAGCTAGTTTCTAAATATTTTGTTTATTATCAACCGGTAGTTGCACTTCTATTCATTTCTATTACCTGAGCACACTCGCTGATTGTTTCTTGAGATCAGGGTTTTGGCTCCTCTTCCCCCTCCCAATTGGCCACTCATTCACTATATCCCTCCCCCTGTCGAGTAGAAGCCTTCCAGAGGTTTAAAAAAGCTCTGGCAAAATTTTTAAATTGCCATAACAGCTGCACACCCTGGTGTGAGAGCATCTCTACAGTAAGTTACCTGTGCTGCTTTTTATTTTTGTTTTTTCTAGCCTGCATTTTTATTGTGCCTACTCTAACTTTTCCACTGTATGCTAATGTATTGAAAGTAACGATGATGTGCGGATAGCTAATGTATTGCATAAAAGCTGATAGTAGCATTTATAAGCTATTCTAAAGCACCCGTGAATGAACCACGTTTGGTTTTGTTT
The DNA here is from genome assembly GCF_019279795.1 of Protopterus annectens. Classification (NCBI taxonomy): domain Eukaryota; kingdom Metazoa; phylum Chordata; order Ceratodontiformes; family Protopteridae; genus Protopterus; species Protopterus annectens. The sequence goes on along the minus strand of NC_056732.1, from coordinate 1,248,335,238 downwards.
TCAAATGACTGCACTTAAAATACCTCACTGTTGCGATGCAAGTATGCCAATATTTTCTTTGCTAGGTTTGACTGCAGTTTCATATTTGTCGGCTTATTTCCCTGCTGTAGTCACTCATTACTAATGATAGCATAACTAATCCCATAGCATCTCTAATATAACAGATATAGAACTGTTACACATCGGAGGTATTTAGTACTGACCAAAACATGTATTTGCTGCTGATAACTTGCTATACTGTCTAGAATTGCATAGAAATTGTTGGTATACTTGATCGCCAGACATACATAATTTAATGTACATGTATGGTTGAACTGTAAATATTCTGTTTGGTACTATTGTTGTTTTTATTAGTCTGACTGTGTATTTCCTTAAATTCCTCTTACTTATCCTATTTTCTCTATTTACTTGTAGTTACACAGTCCCCTGACATCTCTTTGAACAGTCCCCATACCTACAGTGTTAGTAAAGTGCTCCATATGACATTAAACAAAAGTGGGGAACTTGAGCAAAGTCACCTGAACACAACCAACAAAAGAGAACTATCACACCCCTATCTATAGCTTTGTATATAATCTAAGATTGAAATACAGGCTGTAGCTATGTTAATTAACCAAACTTAAATTACCTAAGCTAATAAAACTGGCTGACGTTTGTTATATTAAATGTTGCCACTCGCCTCACTTGGGACGACAGCTGTTGGGCATTCCAGCCATTTTGGTCTGTCTTAGGGTCCCCCATTACCCACCAGTATAAGCAAAAGCATCACCTCACTTTAACTAAATGTCTTCTCTTTCTGCTAGTTTCTAAATATTTTGCTTATTATCAACCAGTATTGGTACTTGTATTCATTTCTCTTACCTGAGCACACTCGCTGATTGTTTCTTAAAATCAGGGTTCTAACTCTGTTCCACCCTCGCTGCATTAGGGCTCCACTCTGCTCTGCTACCCTATCCCCTTTTCCACCCACCACTCTCCTCCCTAGATTTATAATTACAAGACCACTCTCCTATTACCTCCATCAACCAGTCACCCCCACCACACAACCCAACCCCTTCCATACCTCCTCCTATACTCCCTCCCACATTCTTCTACAACTTCTCTGACAATCTTCACATCCTTAAATACTTCCACCCCCCATGAAAATACATTCATTGAACTAAATTAGTTGTACCTCACACCTGCAATGGCCACCTCCAAATATACTTCTAAGTTAAACAGACCAATGCCCTACCAACTCACCACTAGTGCCATATACCAGATACTCTTTCTGACAGCTTCACTAACCCTACTAATATTAACAACCAACATCACTTCATATCACTCGATGCTCCCCAAACCCCCCATTCCACTCCACCTCTAACACCCACCCCCTTCCTCTTAATTCAGTTAATATCAATATAGGTATCACCATATTTATTAGCACAACTTTAACCCAAGCTAAACTCCCACCATCTCGCTATCCTAACACACCCAGGATCTCCTTGAAATATGACAAAAGCATTAACAAACTCTTGAGATATATTGTCCACATAGCTTTAATGCTAGCCCTAAGTGGGGATATTCATTGAAACCCCAGCCCAGCTAGCAAACTCCCAACCTTAGTCATCAGCCCTCAACTCAACACTACCCATTCCCAATAAGGATACAACATATATTTTAATTCTAAATTTGAGCATAAGAAGCATAAACAACAAAATTAATGATCTCCATGCTAACATTGCTCTTTACTCACCAGACATTATACTATTTACAGAGACCTGGCTACATCCCAAGACCAACAGTAATGAAATACTTCCACCAGGCTACAGCATTATACGTTCTGACAGAATAAATAAAAGAGGTGGTGGTGTTGCTCTACTCTTTAAAAAACACCTCTCTATAGAAAAACTAACTGAAAAAAACCTAGAACTTAAATGCAGAAATAATATTTTCCAAATTAAACATCAACCCCAATAAACATATATATAATAGATCTCTACATGCCACCAAGGGATAATATTCCAATGCTAGAAAACATCCTACATTGGTATAACAATAACTGACCCCAGAAAACACTCATAATGGGTGATCTCAATATTGACCGGTCAGATTGTAACTCCCCACACCCCAAGAACTGTATTAACCTACATGGCTTCTCTCAACTCATCCAAGCACCCACCAGGGTTAATAAATCTTCAAACAATCCACTCTAGACTGGATGTTAACACATAGACCAGCCCTATATCCCTACTCAAGATGTCTGCCAGATAGCCTCAGTGATCATTATCTCACTTATTTGGTCAGAAAAAGAACAATCCCAACTAAACAACCCATTTTCCTACAAATAAATAAAAAACAACTCAACTCCAGTAAACTTATATAAATACTTAAACATTGTAATTGGACATCATTAAAACACCTACTTCTACAAGAGGCTGTAAATTACTTCATTTCTACCTTCCTTTCCATCCTAAACTCTCAAGCACCCAGTAGATATATATGGGTTAAATCTAACTATACCTCATGGCTAAAAAAGGAAACACTAACACTTCTCAGACTTACAGATAAGGCTTGGTCTACCAGGTAATCAAATAAGTCCCAATTCACATTACAAACTTATCAGGAACTTAGAAATAAATCTAAGAAGCAGATTAAAATAGATAAAGTTAACTACCACACCAAAATACAAGCCAAGCACCACAAAAACCCACAAAAAGTCTGGACCACTATAAACAATATCCTACTCCAGGCAAAACAGGTACACCATCACCACCACCACCACTACCAACAACTCAGTCAATATTGTCACTCAATTTAACAAATATTTCACCAAAATTGCCCTAGAACTATCCAAAATTTAAACAGCCCCTACACTTAATCTCCCCATCCCCACCCCAAACATCTCATTCACCTTCTCACTGCAACCAGTAGCAACTGACACTATCAAAAACTGCTGAAAAATTAAAACCCATTACAATACCTACAGAAGGTCTACCTGATGGATACTTAAAGCTAACAGCAAAAGGCATAGCATACCCCATACCAATACTAATCAATAGATCCATAGCTGAACACCAGGTCCCTCCCATCCTTTAAACCTCATATATCATTCCCCTACACAAAGGTGGCCCATCAATTTAACTTAATAACTATCAACTGATTGCAGTATTGTAACCACTATCTACAATTCTTGAAAGAGTAATTCATAAACAAGTTACTGACTGCCTATTTACTAACAAACTCCTAACTAATACCCAACATGGTTTTAGACCATTCCATAGGACAACCACCACAGTACTGTCATTTACTAAAACCATCAACTCTCACAGGAGCAATAATAACTATGTCTCTTCTATCTTCCTAGACCTGTCAAAAGCCTCTGACATGGTCTCCCATTCTAACCTACTAACTGCCTTAGCTGACCTACATTTCTGTAATTCCACACTTGCTTGGTTCCAGGACTACCTCACAAGATGTCAACAGGCAGTCTCCTGGCAACATATCTTATCTCCCCTACTGCCAATAGACCTTGGAGTGCCTCAAGGTTCTATCTTAGGTCCACTACTATTCTCTATATTTACTAACAACCTCCACCTAGCAACCACTCATGCATCACTCATCCAATATGCAGATGATTCAGCAGTGATTTGTTCTGCAACCTCTCTACTAGAACTCCAGACTCTAACTCAAAAAGCCTTCCATGAAGTTGAGCCCTGGCTCATAAAAGCTAATCTATTTATTTTTATTTATTATTTGTTGACCGGGAAAGTCCAACTAGGACACAGCCTATTTTCAGTGGAGGCCTGGGGAGAAATGCTTCAGAAGCATGTCTTTGGATTGTGGGAGGAAACTGGAGTACCCGGAGGAAACCCATGCAAATGCAGGGAGAACATGCAAACTCTGCAGAGAAGGCACCACAGCTGAGAATTGAACCAGAGAACCTCTTGCTGTGAGGTGACAACATTAACCGCTGCACCACTGCACACCCAATCCTAAACATAATCCTAAAATCTAATCCTAAACCCTAAAAAAAAAACTAATGATCATCCATCTTAACAAAGCTGCCTCCCTTTCTAACACTTTCCACACCACACACTAAACTCTTAGGTGTAGAAATTGACTGCAAACTTAAATTTGATATTTATATTACCCAGACAATTTAAAAAGTACATAAAAAATGTGGTACTGTATTTAGGAATAAACACTACTTTACCAAAAATACCATAATAGCCATTGCCCAAACCCACTTAATCTCAACCTTATTGTATGCAGCCCCCATTCTCACTAATCTTAAGAAATCTGAATTACAAAAACTTGAAACCTGTTACAATAAAATTGTAAGATATGCCACAAATTTACCATCTAGAGCCCATCATTGCCTTGCACTCAAACAACTCAACTGGTTAGAACTCCCCCAACTCCTACACTATACACAACTAACAATGGCCCATAAAATCTTCTCAGATCCTGAAAAAATACCAGCCCTAAAAACTCTTCTTCAACACTACACTATGAACAGACCTCTCTGATCCACCAACAAACACCAAACAAAAACCTATATATCCAAATATCAAGCAGGGGATTCCCTATTTGCAAACTATACAAGTAAAATCGGAATGAACTGCCAGTAAACATTGCCTCTACAACTTCCCTATCTCTATTCAAAGTAAGCCGAAAAAACCCACTTCCTTAGCAAATGGCTTTGCCCCTGCTCTACCCCAGGCTGACAAATACTAATTCACCCACCTCAACTCTTCTTCCCCAGTTAAATACACAGAAACAATGAAAGTACATCTCCATCACTGCTTCCTATAATTTTATAACATTATAATGTTATTTCCTTGTAAATATCAAATGCTCATTGATGCCTAAATGCAACTGGAATAATTTAAGTATTTTACTTATATTATAATCTTAATCTGTTTCTGAGTGTCTAATTTCCTAATGCGTGTTTTAAAAAAAACAATTCTCTACTGTCCTAATGTTTTATATAATGCTTGAATAACAGTAGATTGTATAACATTTGCATACTAATGCTATTGCCCTTTGTCAATATGTATTACTTGCATTTATGTTTTTTTTGTGCAACTATTGTTACTTGCCATTTATAACTGGCATTGGTTTCATCTATTTTTTTTCTTATGTATTGTATGTCTTCGTTATGGAGCTTTTCTCCCCGGGCCTCCACTAAAAAAAGACATGTGTCCAGTTGGATTTTCCCGGTAAACAAATGTAAAATAAATAAATAAATAACTATATATATATATATATATATATATATATATATATATATATATATGGATTCACTTCAGAAGCTCGAAATACTGAAATATCGAAAATCAGTATTTCAAGCCCATAAAGTAGAATCACGAGAAGAGGGAAAGCTCAGAAGCACAAAAATTCAAAACCTCGAATACCGAAGGTTTTGAATTTTGCACTTCTGAGGTTTTGCTGTGGTTATGGATTCAGGTAAGTGTGTATGTGTTAAGGGTTTTAGGTCGGGGCTGTGGTGTGTGTCAGTGTGTTTTGTTGCTGTGATATGTGTGCAAGAAGAATGTAGCTTTTGTGGTGGTGTTTTGTGTGTGTTTGTATGTAGTGTGACCTCGGAGTGGGAATATTTAAGTAGGGAAGTGTGGGGGCACAGCCCTCCACATGGGGGGTGCATGGGGGCTTGCCCCCCTGCTTTTATGTAGTAGAGAGCTTGTGTTTATGTGTGGGGAGGAAGGTGTGTGTGTGTGTGTGTGTGTGTGTGTGTGTGTGTGTGTGTGTGTGTGGTGTAGAAGCGCGAAATTCAAACTCTCTGGTGTGCGAGACTTTGAATTTTGCTGTTATGAGTTTTTGTGGCTTTAAATTATCGACTTTTTAGCTTTGAAATACTGAATTTCGACATTTCAGTATTTCGAGGATATAAAGTAAATTCTCTAAAAATAAAACAATGCAACCAGTGATGCAACTCGACTTTAATTGCAAATGATGGCAGGCAGTCTACTTTACAACCTGGTTTTGACCCATGGCATCATCAGTGTGTATCAGGAAGTAGTAAGCCCTCAAAATATATATAGACATAAAGAAGAAGACAGTGTTTAAAGCAACAGTGCATATAAAAATTAAAATACACATCTATTAAATATCATTCATTAAATATAAAGAATCAAACGTATTTGTACTATGGATAGGGATTTTAATTTTGAGGCTCAAAATCTTAGAAATGGATTTATTTATAGGGCATATAATGAAACCCTGATTAACCAAACTCATCATCAGTCCATACAAGTATGGCAGTCAGACCTGTTGCAGGAGACCAGACTTAATACCACTGAGGAAGGTGGGAAACTTAGGTTGATTACAACTTATGGCACTAACACATTTAAGATTAAAACAATAATAGCCAAATATTGGCATATTCTGAAGTCAGATCACATTTTTTGGACCTTTGCTTGATGGAAATTGTAAGTTTGGTTTCTGTAGAGGAAATATATTGGGTGAGCATTTTTTAACTTATAAAAAATGACATGTTTCTCGGATTGGTCCTGTGGGTAAAGTATTAGTGGGAAGCACTTTTTGTGGCCACTGTAGATATTGTAAGTTAATATCCAGGACAAAATCTTTTACCTCTGTAAATACCCCAAAGGTATATGATATAAGGCATTTGATTACTTGCACTAGTGAATGGGTTATATACATGGTGATGTGCCAGTGTGGGTCTTTTTGCCAGTGTGGGTTTTTTTATATAGGACAAACATCATGTTCATTTAAACAGTGTATAGCATTACATGTGAGCTACATTAATTGCAAACACTCACAAAGTGCATTATATAAACATGAAATACAGCATAATTCTGCCAATTTTGTTTTTTTTGGGATAGATAAAGTTGAGGGGAACCATCTCATGGTTTCTAAGAAACATCAAATTTTGACAGAGAAAGAACGTATGTGGATAATTAACTTGAGGGCATTGTTTAAACTGGGTCTTAATGACCACTGGTAATATTTTTTAACTGTGTTTAGCTCAGGATAGAGATATGGGGAGTGCCCGGTTTTTGTTGCAATATTTAATAGATGTGTATTTGAATTTCTATATGTACTGTTGCTTTAAGCACTGTCTTCTTTTTGTGTGTGTGTGTGTGTGTGTGTGTGTGTGTGTGTGTGTGTGTGTGTGTATATATATATATATATATATATATATATATATATATATATATAAAATAAATTTCTGAGTTTATAGGACATCTAAAATATGTCCTTATTTTTAGGCCTTTTCCAGCCCACCCCAATATTTCAGGCTTTGTCCAGTTTTCTTTAGCTAAGAGGTTTAGCGGTATGATTCTGTGCACTTCAAAAAATATTTAAAACACACTGAGCATGTTCTGACTTTAAATAATATTTAATTTACCCTATTAGTCACATAATTAAACAACAATTATCTTCTTAATTCACTCTGTTTTAAAACAGGTTTGATGCTAACATTATCAATGTAGTATAAAATAATGTAATGATAGATGGATGCTATGGAAAGGGGACATCAGTGGAAGAAAAGTGTGTAATAGGAACAACTGTTTTCCAAATTATGATGACCCCAATTTCTTCTAGCAGCTGTTAGCAGAATAAAGGATATAACATACATTGTTAAAATACCAATCTTGGTAGGAGGCTTTAATCAGGTGCTGAACTGCAAGTTAAATAGGCTCAACAGGAAAATGAGTTATGTCGAAAGGCAAAAAGTACTTAAGGAATAGATAGAAGAAAGAGGATGGGTAGATAACTGAACAGCCACCCACATAGAACAGATCAAAATAAAATTCTCAAGAGACATAGAAAAGCAAGGGAGGGGGCATGGGTAGGATGTTGACTGAGTAGCAGCAGAATTCTTTAGCTCTGCTACTTTATATATTTTTGACAGGAAATTATTTTTCTAAATCAACTGTTTAAGTGTACTTATTTTAAGTAACGTAAAGTGTTCTCTGGGGTTACATCAAAGAATTTTTTTAAATTTCCATCAGTGCTGTTTCCAAACTAAAGTCAAGGAGTTGAGAATTGTTCCTAAATTATGGAGTAATAACCCACGGAAGAAGATTTTTTCCCTCATTGAGACATTAAAAATAGATTCAGATTCGTCTTGAATGAAAGGAGGGAAAAAAATGAAAATACTTGTCTATATAAATTCTGTCACAGATTGGTTTATCTTATAATTTATTTTAGGCCAGTTGTGAATATTGCATATAGAATGTTATGATGTTTTACTTATTTAGATAAATGTTAATTAAGTTATTCGTTATTTCTGAGAAAAAATGAATACATTTTTGAAGTAAAAAATTTTTTTTTTAATTTTCTAATATTTTCCTCTGAAACCTTTATCTGCAAAATCATTCTTATATTCAGTCTGGAAATGAATCACTCAAAAGCAACTTCACAAGACTCATTCTTTAAAACAGGGCTTCAGTCAGTCCTTACAAATATCCAGAAGTTATCTTTGAAGATGGATAAAATGGACACTAAATTAGATAACTTCAAAGAAAAGTACTCTAAACAAATGGATGAAATCTAGGAGGTTTTACAATAACAGAAGTGGTACTGAGGACTCTATAAATGACACAGAAGGGAGACTAAATGAAGATGTAAACAATACTGGATTTTTATTAAAACAAACTACTCTTCTGCTGAACAAAATCAGTGACCTAGAGAGCAGGTCCCATAGAAATAATATCTGTATCTTTGGTTTACCAGAAAAAAAACAGAACGGAATAATATGGTAAGTTTTTTGACATCATGGGTCTTTAAGATACTAGACTTACCTGTAGCAATGTCATTTGGAATTGAGTTTGTAAATAGGTCTTTAAATATATTCTCCAAAAAAAATAATTCCACTCAAGGATTGACAATAGTGAGATTTTTTTTCAGGAAGAGGAATTACTCCTTAAAACTGCCTGTACCAAATCTTCTCACAAAATAGATGACAAAACAATTCATTTTGATAATGATTATTCCGCAGCAGTCATTTCTAAAAGGGAAAACAAATTTCTATTTTTAATCAGAGAGCTTAAGAAAGAGAAAATTAAAGTTCAGCTATTGTTTCCTGCCACATTGAAATTTTTCCTCCCTGATGATACCAGATTTTTTGAAGAACTTGCTGCTGCTTTATCATTTCTGCAGACAAACAATGTCTTAAAACAAGTGGAAGACATGGACTAGAACAAGCTGAAAGAAACAAGTTGGAAGGTTAATGAGAAGAAGTTAAGAGACAATTTAACATCAAGTACATTTTACTTGGCATAATAATAGTTGATATTACACTGTTATTTCTTCCCTTAAAACATGTGAGCAAGCTACATTCAGCTGCTATATATGAAGTAAATAAAACCTGGACCTTCTCTATAATAAGGTAACTTGACTTTCTTTACATTTTTCTGTTTATACTATTAATTATTTTACATCTAATTTCAGTAACTTTGTACTAAATAATATTCTTAATTGAGCTTTTTTATCATGAGTAAAATGCTAGTATAATCCTATTTTTCTTTATTAGTTTGTTTGAGAACAGATATTTAATTTCTGGATGCTCTTTGCTTTGTTTTAATTAAACTACAGCTATTTTCATTTGATTCTAGAAAATGAAGCCACTGGGGTATTGTAAATATCTAACCCTGTATATTCATCATCCTGTTACAGGGTTCATTTGCTGTTTTTTTATGCAAATCCCACTATATATGTTTCCATTATTTAGATAAATCTCTTTTGTACATAATTTTTATTATGTGTTTGAATAAGATGTGCTGCCTACTGATGACACTAGCTGATTATTTGTTTATTCACAAAATAATAGTGTCTTTAGTGTATAATAAGCCTTCAGTTTCTTTCTTTTCCTTTACTTTCCTGGGTATTTCTTGATGTTTATTTATTGCATTTCTGTTTATGATAACTGCTACCGAAGCATGATAATGAAGTGAATGAAAGAAGTTTTTTTTTTTTAATTCAGCTGCATTGCATGAAAAGCTGGCTGGTTTTATACTAGTTATTAGCACCTGGATGTAACTTGGATGCTTGTATCTGTTTGTGGTGGCTGCATGATTTCTGTGGGGGTAGCAATTTGCTTGGGAGATTGCTTTTTCTTCTTGTCTATATGAGAGCTTTGTCATAATTTTACTGTAGCATTTTGAGTGACTTGTATGTGAGGATGTTAGGTTTGCCATTGTGAAGCTGCCTTTTGATTTCTTTATTCTCTTTTGGTGTGTTGAACTGTCTGTGTTTGCCATAGTGGGAGGAAAGGCTCACCCAGACTCTGGTACAGTTTAGTGTGAGGGAAAGGTTTGTTTGCTTTTTATTTTGTTGTATTCTATATTACTTTATTGTCTTTTTCTATTTTGTATACTGTGATTTGTTTTCTTTACAATGTGTTTTACTTGTATTCTGCTTTTAACTGCATATTAAAACTTGAAAAAACATCACAGCTCTGTCTTTTGTGAGTCAGACAGAAATTAGAACAGGTCAATTAAGGAGTCACACATAAGTTAGAAGAGGTCAGTTAATATTAATCATCGGTGAACTGAGGGGGTGGAGCTATGAACTAAACCTTCTATTTAAGGGGTAAAATAAAACATTTCAGAGCTTTACTGGAAAGGCTCACCCAGACTCCGCTACAGTTTGCTGTGAGGGAAATGTTAGTTTGCTTTTTATTTGTTGTATTCTGTATTATTTTATTGCCTTTTTCTATTTTGTATAATGTGATTTGTTTTCTTTACACTGTGTTTTACTTGTATTCTGCTTTAACTTCATATTAAAACTTGAAAAGACACCACAGCTCTGTCTCTTGTGATTCCGACAGAATTTTTCCCACACTTTCACCCGGTTACTGTTGTGTTCTTAAACACCACTGTCTTTCTAGTTGCCTGCCCCTTATGTTAATTTGACCATATATCTTCATTTCCTCTCTGCTTTTACTGGTTTGCGTGAGTAAGCACAAAATTATCATTTTGTGAAATCACTCCCCTTCAACTATTTACATTTATTGGCCATCCTATTGTATTCCATAGTACCAGAATAAAAATGTGACCACCCTCTTGCAATCTATCTTGCTGTTTTAAAAATAGTGACTCTCCACTAAAACTGAACTTTTTAGACAGGTAAAACTTAAGTTACCTACTTTCACATCTAACTCCTCTAATACACACTGCAGTGTTTAGGATAAACCATTTTTTCATCTTATCTTTAATCCTCTATTGCAAGACCACCAGTTGTTGGAGAGCCCACATTATGCCTCTCAGTAGTCATCTTGGGATTAGTGCTTTTGTTTTTTTCCTGGTGAGAGAAGGAGTGCAGTTGCATTATTTCCTGATGACTGCTGAACACTAGAAAGCTTAATAACTGCTGTATAGGTGAAAGCTTGAAATCTGTGCTTATATTCTGATCCTGGTGAGAGTAGGAGCAGAGTGCATTGATTCCTGACACTGGTTGGAAAGTGAGTATCTATGCTTAACGTACCTGATTGGTCTGGTTGTTATTTGAGGCATCTAGCAGAAAAAGGCTACAAGCCTGCAGACCCTTGCATCATCTGGAACAACACTATGGATCACCAAACAGGCCATGGCCTGCTTTTCATCTTGGGTTTGGTGCTAACATTTTGCTTCTGGTGAGAGAAGAAGCAAAGGAGTATTGTATCCCAACAGAGTGAAGCTGTGCTGAGACCAGCATTAGTAGTAGCCAGGCAGTTGCCATTCATGTGACTACCCCCTTTTTATCATTCTTGACAAACTAATTCTTTATTTTCAGTAAGTACTGCTTGATTTCTTCCTTACATCAGAATATCTGCCTAAATACTTCATCTTTAAATTTTCAGGGTCTATGTATTAGTTTCTCCTCGAGTGTTTGGCAGTGTTCTGTACAGACTCAGACACTTTGAGTGACATTTTTCCTCTAAAAGGATTGAGTACTTAATATATTGTGCTCATATCCAGACATGTCTAAAGGTCAGTTCCGTGTGCTTTCTCCAGTTAACCTGGTGAACTTGGGCATCCTGAGGCAAGTTAGAATCTGTCTCATGTACACAGACAACCCACTCTTCTTACATCCCAACAATATGACTTGTGAGAGATGCACATATATAGCCAAATTGGAAGCCAAGCACTCTCCAGCCAAGACTGGATTAGCCAGTCAAGAGGAGAAGGTTAACACTTTCACTACACCACACCACATTCAACACATAGCCCTCCAGAACATACACCACCACAACCCTCACATAGTAACACAAAACACACACCTACTTTTGTGGAAGCTCTCAATAAAAATCTGCCCAAACAACAGAGACCTTTGAGACAGAAACAGAAACAACCACCACATCCCAGCACAAACCATGAGACACATAGCACACATAAGCAATGTGCCACTCAACCAAAGCCCATAAGGCAAAACAGCTTACCCAATACACTAGTCATAGGTGACTCAATAGAAAGGCACACTGATGTCCCACTCACTAGGCTGAATAAGGAGAAAGTTACAGTCAGCTGCTTGTCGGGTGCCAGGATCCGCCACATAACACACGCACTTGGGTCACTCCACAACAGATAGAAATATGACTCTGTCATTGTCCATGTTGGTGTGAATTATCTGAGATGTACCTCCCTGGACTACATGAAAAGAGACATAGAGGAGTACTCAGATCTTGTATCCCAGGCAAGTATGACCCTAGCTCTGAGTGGCATACTACCATCACCCAGAATGATACCACAGTACAAGCAGAAAATGACTGACTTCAACAATTGGCTAAGTTTCTGGTGTCATTCTAAGGGGATCCAGTGCAGACATGATAAACAGACATTGATGCTTTGCCAGAGATGGCCTGCACCTGTTACCCCAGGGATTCCGAATACTGGTCAAGGCTCTTGCCACTCCTAGAGTGCCTTTTTCTGGCAATGTCGTGAAGACCAAATTACCACCATAACAGCTACAAGCAAGTAAAATTTGAGGGTAATGCTACTCAATGCTAGAAGTCTAAATCTCAAAATGCACTCACTCGAAGCACTCCTTAAAATGGAGAACATCGACATCTGTGCAGTGACTGAGACCTGGTTCAAAGCTCCGGAGAGCACCCCAGCACTACCAGGTTATAATTCATACCACACCTTTTGGCCCCTAAACCTGGACCGAAGCACTAAAGGCAGTGGTGTCTCCATATTCATAAAGGATATGCACACCTCCAGACTAGTAGCCCAACATAACACATCAGAGATACTTCAGGTACAACTAACACTGGGTAAAACTGCAATCCAGGTTGTAGCCTGCTATAGATCCCCACCATGTTCCAAAACTCCCACTCCACATTCCTAAACACACTGGAAAATATTAGGGTACAACCCAATACCCTTATACTGGGAAACTTTAACTACCCCTCCATTAACTGGGGAAATTACTCAGGGACTCTGGCTGACCAAGTTGGCAGATGATTGCAAACTGAGAGCCATTTCTGACTCTACAAAAAAGGGCTCACTGACACCAATGACTGGTACCAGAACCATGGCCTTAAGCTCAATGCCAAAAAGTACATTGTCATTCCCTTTGGGAAAAATTCAGTGCCCATGAACTACCACATAGGCGGTAGTCCACTAAACACTGAAGGTGTGATAAGAGACCTGGGGACACAGGTTGATAGCAACCTCTCCTTTGATAACCACATTGCCACTGTAGTCAGAAAGTCCTTCTATGTGGCACATCTCATTACAAAAGGTTTCTCATCCTGGAAGAAAGAGATCATAATCCCTCTCTACTCATCCCTCATTAGACCTATTATAGAATACAATACCTCATTTGGTATGTACCTCACTAGACAACTACAACAACTGGAAAGGCCCCAAAAATACCTCACTAAGAGGATCTTGGCATTAGACACATGCCTTATATGGACAGACTCAAAAAAACTCCAGCTATACTCTGTCTCTTATCGCCTACTTAGAGGTGATCTCTGCTTGACCTACAAAGCCATGTCTGACCCAGAGCTGCTAGATATACTACACCTATGGAAATCCCAATCCCTCCATGCCACATGCTCTAAGGACAATTACTACAATAAACAGAACACGCCAGATGGACAGGTTCCTAACCCAAAGACTTCCCATACTCTGGAACAAACTTCCCATTCACATCAAGCAGAGCACTACACTTGCCCTCTTTAAGAGAATTCTTGACGAGTGAATGGGCAATAGGAAGTTCAGCCCAGGGATCACTTCAGTGGCTTTGCTTGACAGGGGCACTGGGAACTAACTTTGGGAAGCATGATGCCAGGGAATCTTCTTTTGCTAGGCTTATATAGGCTCCAAGGCCATTAACCTAGTATACACTTATGAACCTATGAACCTATAATTGTAATCTCAGAGGTTCTCTGTTTCTGTACATGAACTGTGCTGGATGTTTGGTGTGATTGTAACTTGGTTGGCTCAAGCTCTCTTTGAAAGCACACATCTCTGTTATTATTCTGTTCAAACAGACTTGCTTGTTTAAGTTTCTTGCTGAGCCCTCTAGTTCTTTAGGCTGATAGTTGAACGCAGGATATGCTGTGTCTTAGCTGTCAGTCAAATCACATAGTACGAGTCTCATGTTTTATTCAATAGACTGTAAAGATACACTTGTCTTTAGCAGTTAAAATGAAAAGAAAATATTAGAACTTTTTTCCTTGCAAAATGATTATATTAAAAATAATTAACACTAGTAACAGAATAATTTTATACTTGGTTATTTTTCTAATTGGAATTTGTATGAAAATGAGAGATTAATTGGTTAAATTTCACATTTCATTTTGAATTGCTGTTCTTCACTTACATTGATTAATATATGACCGAGGCTGAAATATGTTATTTAACTAATTAAAACCATAAATCTAAGCTATTCATAGTGTTTATTTTTATTTGAATTACCATAAATGTTTGAATAATAAGGAACTAGATGTAAAAAGATTTGAGTTTGTAATATTACATAGAACTTTGCTTTAAGAAG